>NW_026068038.1:535230-747298 GCF_014885135.2 Alexandromys fortis | reverse complement strand
TATATAGTTCCGTTGGGTCTCAAGCGCTACTCCCGGCCCATGTCCTGGAGGCTGTGCCCACTCAAATCACCCAGGAAACTGACTCCCTGGGCTGAGCTCTCTGCAGACAGATCCCACAACCCCTCCCCTTCCCTCACGGGACTTGGTCATGAATTAAAGTGACTGGAAGCAAGGGACAGACACAGCTATGTCTCTTCCCTCCCAGGTCTGAGCAGTTATGACAGCAGACAGTTCAGGGTCCTAAAGTCCCAAGAGAAGTGAGATGGCAGATGGGATATGACGGGCAGACAAGGACGATGTCTTTGGGAGGGGAAGCCCTGGGCAGCAGCAGAGTCCCGCTGGCAGAGGCTGTCCAGGACAGCCGTGGGTGACGCTCCTCCTCCACACTGGATTCAGCTTCGCAGACAGGGTTCAGATGAGCCCTTGGGGCCCAGACATACTACACTCCTGACTTGACTCCTTATGTCCAGGAATGGGATTACCATCTAGGATCACACGCAGGTGGGGGCTGCAGGTGAGGGGAGGTGGCTCCTGTATAAAATGCAGTCTATGGGGGTAGGGTGGGCAGTCTCTGAGGGACCTTGGCCTTCTCATTAGCCTTGTCACCAGGGGGAGGAGGACGAGACAGGTGGCTTCCCAGGAATGACTATGTAGTTCTTTTTCTGCCCCAAACTTTCTTAAGCCTCCATAGCCACACCCAAGTCATGGACCAGAAAGGCACCCAAGGAGAGCACTGGACCCCAGGAACCCATTACTGCCAGGTGAGTAGAAAGAGAGACGACTAGGGCAGAGAGGAGGCAGGGTGCGGAGTTGGCTACTCCCTGCTGACCTACCCGACAGCCCAAGGCCCAAATGCTACATGGAGCGCTCTCTCTCCACACACACACATACCACACACAGACACATCACACACATTACCATACAGACACATACCACACACACATCATACACACACACACAGACACACAGACCCCCCCAAACATACACTGCACACACACAGACCCCCACACAATATCACACAGACACACACCACACTGATACCACCCCACATACACCATACATACATAGAGACCCCACACACATACAGATCCTCCACATGCCCCATAGACCCACCCACACACACCACACACACACAGGCAAATACACACCTCACATACCAGACACACACACACACACATACAGACCCCCATACACACCATAGACACAGCACATATACACCACATACATACAGACACACACACACAGACACACACACACGTGTGTGCATGCCCTTCCCTGAAACCTGACTACTACCCAGGGATATCAACACTTCTACCATCTGCCCCTTTTGCAGATGAAGAGACCAAGGCTCAGGGAGGCCATTTAGCCAAGGCCAATAGTCCCAGGTCCCACAGTCCATGCTTAATCACCCTGCTGCTTCTCGCATGACAGGTATAGACAGGCGTGTATATCTGCAGACCACGCTGGCTCTGTAGGAAGCAGCTGCCTATACAGCAGGTTCAGAAGGATGAACAGCAAGAGAAACAATCAAGAGATCAGGGAAACCACAGATGTGTTTAAGAAAATAGCTAAGTACAGAAAGAAAGGCAAGTTGATACCTAACACACAGTAGGTACTCAACTGTGTACAAACAAAACAAATGTTTGTCCATGTGGGCGCTGGGTGTGTGAGAGCACTTTGGCACAACTGAGGATGCAGTCGGGCCCACATGTGCGTGCATGTGCATACAAGATGCTCTCCTATCCCCCCAGCACCCCTCCCCTTGGAGCTCTCAGGGAGAGAGCTCTGAGGGCAGCTGGGAAAAGAGGCTCAGGAGAACAAGGTAAGGTAGCGGCCCACTGCACCTTCCCCTGGATTTTACGGTGGGGGAGGGGAAGAGGAAGGGGACAGCTGGAAAGCTGGCTGGGGAGGGGGGCTGCGAGCTCCGTCTCAGGGAGGGGAGGCCTCTAGAGAGAGTCGGCGCTGCTGCTCTGATAACCTTCAGCCCTGACCTCATTTCCCGCAGTGGCTTCTGCAATTTCTTCCAATTTTCCACATAATTAGCTGACCAGGAGATGCAGGCCCTGCTCTGAGGCAGGAAGGAACCAGCTGCTCAGAGCTGGAGGTGGGAGGGCATGGCAGAGAGCAGAACCACCCCTGCAGGCTCTGAAGCTCTCAAAGCAGGCAGGGGACACAGGACTCCTGCAGAGCTGGGTTGGAATCCTTGCTGCTTAGCTTGCAGGGGACAGCTCCAGGCCAGTCCTTACCTAGGGCTTCTAAGCACAGGTCAGGTTACAGGTCAGAATGTAGAGGGCTTGTGTCCACCAAGGCTTCCTAGTGTCCCTCATGTCCCCAGAGGCTCCACATGCTTCTCCTTCCTTCCTTAAAGAGGCAGGAGCGCAGGGACAGGGAGTCTGCCCCCCCCCCCACCAATGGTGATTGTCACTGATGTATTCCACCACAGTCTTGCCATCTGAGAAGTGGGCATGGCCCAGACACCATCTTGGTGATGGGAGGGAGGAGATGAGGGCCCTCGGGAGGAGCTTCCTATTCCTCATGTGACGGAGCCATTGGGGAGGCCAAAGCTAAGCCTGGAGGGTGAACCTCAGCTGCCCTCAATGCTCCCTCCATGCTGGGTGAAGAATTCTGAATCATTGCCAGAGGTGGGGGCCAAAGGAGTACAGGCCAAGCACTCCCTGTGGCCCCAACACCCCTCCTCACTCCTTAGGCCTCAGTTTCCCCAGTAAGCCCCATGTCATATCTATAGAAATAGTTCCCACAGAGAGAAGACACACACCTGGAAAGAGGAAGGGGCCACACAACCCCGAAGTGTTAAGGGGCCAGCAGCTCTCTCCTCCTGGGAAGAGCCTCTGGGATGGGTGGGCTATGCTCCGCTGACCTGAGGAGCCCGGAGCTCCTGGGACAGGCCTGTGTCTAACAGCCTGCAGCCACCTGCTTCTGCCCTAAGAGCCAGTGCCACAGCCTGGAATCTCTCACTTTCAGTGCCCAGAGTTCACACTATAAATACTCTCACCCAGTCAAGGATGGGGCACCCCAAATGCCATGGCCTGGGTGCAGAGACTCAGCCTTGCACCGTGTCTCTAAGGCTTGGCTGATGCCCTTTGGTTTGGCCCAGGTGACATACACCTTGCGGCCCCTGGGATTTGGCGACAGTCAGACACCTGTTTTCTGTGTGTAGCTGAGTGTGCCAGGTTCTGAAGGGAGCTGACCTTCTGCAGACATTCAGGACTCTATGGATTGCGACCTTGCAGCTCTAGCCCCATCACAGGGGAGCCGCCAGTCTAGAACCTGCTGGTGATCTGGCCTTGCTCACCTCTGACCAACAAGGGCCTGATGGGACAGCCCAGGGCAGGGCTGCCACAGCCATCTTCCTCAGAGGCCTCTACAGACTCCCTCGCATCAACAAGCCTGCCACACTGGAGGCTGGCGCAGAGACATGTGCTAATTAGCTGTCACCAGCAAGGCACAGGTCTGTCCCCCTCCCCAACAATCTCACCTGGGTCGCCCTCTGCCGCCGTGTGTCACCATGCAATGAAAGGATCCGTGTTCAAAGAGGGCTCACTGACAAGAGGCTGAGGAGCCTGCCTGACACTCGTCAGGGAGGGCAGATGCGAGAGAGCCACAAAACACAATTAGCCATCGCCAGCCTTTAGGAGGATGCCGCTCCAGAGGAGCAGACTCTACACTGGGGTCTCCTGAGGGACAGTGTGGGGTGGGGGTGGGGCACAGTGACAAGGTCTGTACTCTGGAGTTCCTGGTTCTGCCCTAGCTTGGACCACGGGCAAATCACTCACTGACCGATCCTTGGTGTGCCAACCTACCAAGCAGAGGAGGTGACTGCCGCTATGCCAGCATGAGGGATCTCCATCTCAGGTGGATGCCCCATTCTGTGTTTACTCTCGGCTGATTCCTACCCCAGGATGCAGGCCGGGCCTCACTCTCCTTTCATCCTGCAGCAGAACCTGGTTATGGATGCTCCTGCGAATAATATTGCGACCAGAGAGAACAGGCCCACACACGGGGCCCCCGAGTCTTTCCATCCACAGGATGTCAGAACAGGGCCAGACCAGGGATCTAGAGTATATACTGGGCAAGCACAGCCTAGAGGACGCTCTAGCTGGCATCCAGCACCCAGCATCCAAACCCAGGCAGCTCCCTGGAGACCACAAAGGCCCTGTGAGTTAGCCTGTCACTGTGGAAACCCGCCGCTTCTGGAGAAGCCCAGTGAGTGGATGTGTTTAGCTTGAGTGTCAAGGTCTCTAAAGCTATGTGTGAACGCAGAGTGACGGACCACCGGGTCTGGCCGCTGGGAAGACTTCTTCCCATGTGCCACTGCAGGGACAGGGGCTGCTATAGGTCTTCCATGGATGGACCCAGTCTGGGAAGTCATCCAACCTCTGCAGGCACTTTCCTGGGAGGGTGGTTTCACCCAGCCCTTCCTGGAGCCTGTGCTTCCAGGGGTTCACCAGCCCCAGATTCCTGTCACCTTCCCTATGTCCCTTCCATTGTCACTGGTAGGGGAGCCCTGATGATTCAAGGGGTTTTCTTCTCCCTGGGGAGTTGGAATCACTTCCAGCTCATCTCTGGGTTGTCCGCGAGACCCATGCAGCTTCTAGCAGGACCACACAGCACTGCATTCCATGCCTGCGGCCACTCGCCCTCTCCCTCCCGCCATCCCAGATGCTTTCAGGATGAGACAGCCCCAGGCAAGGCCCCTTCTTCCTTGGACCTGAGCAACACTAAGCCAGCTGCTTGCCCTCTCTGTGCCTCAGCACCCCAGAGTAAGATGGACCGCCCATAAGGGGCTCCAGCCTCACTGGCTGGCTCACACTGCTTGTTGTTAGCTCTGTGGCCTCATCACACAGCCTTTAGTTATGGAACTCTGGAACTCCCAGGGGAGGGGTGCACAACAGCTGGGCAGGACAGAGAACACAGCAGAGCAAAGGTGCAGCTCACATTACGGCGTGGCATAGCTCACAGTGAGACCGTTCAGAAGCGGGCCCTGGAGTCCCCTGGGATACCCTAGGTGCCCCAGGCACCCTGTCCCCAGTTGCTGCTTGCTGCTCACTGCTTTCTGGCCAAGCCCCCAAGGCCGCTGCTTGGCCACCTGCCCCACATTCTTGGCCCTGAGCCCTGGCAGCCCCCAGCACAAATCAAGAGTCAGCCTGGGCTCCAGGGCCTTTGGACCCTCTGACGGCTCCCTGTCTGCCTGGCAACCCAAGGGCCTCCCGCAAGAGGCCGTGGCCTATAGAGATGAAGGGAACCAGCACCCATTGACATTCTCAAAGATCACCATGGCAACAACACAGCAGCCAGCTGGCAGGAGTTGAGGGAGCACAGAACAGCAGGCGTTCTCTCCCCTGGGAGAGAACCAGGCAGCTGGGGCACAGGCCATGTGGGGTTGGGACTCAGGCCCGTGAGTACTAATGAAGGGGCAGGTGCTTGGAGGACAGTGTGGGGACACCACTGGGCACTCATCCAAGTGGCCCCGATATCGTTGCCTTTGTCTCCAGGGTCAGCCTGGGGCTGTCTCCTTGAGAAAGGGTTGGTGGAGGCCAAGGTGCCCAGCCTACTTCTGTCTGTACCTATGGGACAGCAGTGGCAGCAGCAGCAAGAGAGCTGGTCTTGGCAAAGCCACTCTGGGGAATAAGATAAGCAGGCTCGTCAACCTCCCTTTTAGAGGCTCAGGAGAGACCCAGGTTGCCAGGTGTCACATCCTGCATGTGGCCCAGGAAGGCCCACGAGGAAGCCACGGAGGAACCTTGCCAGCTTCTCACCATTCAAGAAACCGGTGCCCAGGTGCAAAGTCACTGTGGCAGGAACCTGTGGGTCACATCAAGGGTCCCGCTCCTGCCACATCTAGCCCACTTTAGGTTAGTAGAATGGAGTCCCTTGGAGGCCGGGGAGCAGGCTTAGGACCCATCTCTGTCTGTCCTTCTTCCAAGGAGCCGAGTCAGTCCTCTCTCCTGGCCAGGCCTCCCGGGTACCCCACAGATGTGGCGCCCTGCTCCTCAGCTGAGACACTCACAGCTATTCTGTACCTAAGAAAAGGGGGTGCAGGGGGGAGAGGAGTGTCCAGGGTTCCCCAGGCACTCACACCCATGGCTACCCTGCCCAACTGGGGTGGAAAATGACAACTTCTGATGGTTTAGGGAAATGACGACCAGTGTAGAGTCCCCTGACTTCAGGCCCGTCCTCTTTGGAGGAGGAGAAGACGCCTAAGTGAGATGCCGCTTCTCACAGCTTTTCAGACATACTAACCGATTCACAAATGCACAGAAACCCGCCCTCCTCATGTCAGATGCTCTGTGTCTGAGATTTGACAAAATGCAACAAAATAAGCTCCCAACACAGACTGTTCCAGAATGTTCTTCTCCTCAAACTCCAAGACTAGCACAGAAACCACCTGACTTGTCTCGCTGACCTCCTCACGTCCTGCCGCAACAATTCAAAGACCGACATGCCCAACTGGAAGAGCAGAGCCAGCCAGCAGAAAACCCAACAGAATGTTGCAGATCAGCACTATCCAACACAGCAGCCCGCCAGCTACCCACGGGTACAAGGTACTTGAAGCTCAGCAGTGGGACCCAGATCTGAGGCTTGCATTGCGCGTTTTCTGAGCAGAGCCCTTGCCTAGCACAGCAAAGCCCTGGCTTCAATTCCTAGCACCACAAACAGTCATAAGAAATTAAATAAACTCTCAGGGCCACACGTGGCTGGTGGCTGGCCGCTGCTGTCCAGCAGCTCTGGAGAAAGAAACCTTTTTCAGTTGGTGTGAGCATGTCCTGAGGCCAGAGGAGGGCGAGTGAGGGGCACAGGTGGGCTGTGAGGCTGAGCATTCGGCTGGGTCGGCAAGTGCCCTGTGGTGACCACACAGAGGCCAGGTTGGACCGGGGAGCTCTGCCAGGAGGTGCACAGCATCCCTGCGGCTTCCAGGCTGCATGGAGGTAATACTACGGAAGATGAGTAACATTGGACCATGTAAAGGTGAACCCAGCAGTGGGCTACTTCTTTCTATGAAGCCACCTATCCTTGGTCCCCAGAGATGCTGGGTCTCCCAGGCAAGGCCTGCATTGCCCTTTCCCCGCCACACTCTACTCTTGAGGGCTTCCATCAGGACAGGCCCCTGCAGTCCCGGGGTGTTGGCAAGGCACAGTCCCCTACTTTTGTGGGGGAGGGGGGAGCAAAGCACAGAGAAGCTAAGAGGCTTGGCTGAGATCACACAAGATGGAAAACCAGTGTCGACACCATGCTGGTCAGGGGGAGATCAAGGCTAGGAGGACTGTCCTTGGGCCAGTGGGCCTCAACCCATCAGCATGCACCATGCTAGGCCTTCAAGCCTCCCGAGGCAGGCATTGGTGGTCGGCTCTGAGGTCTCCCATGCGGCACGCAGGGGCTGAGAGGCCCTCAGGAGGTGCTGACAGCAGGCTGGGCTTCTGCCACTCGCTCCATCCCGCTTCTCACTCCCGCTGAGCTGGGAGCTGGGAGCTGGCAGCACCAACTGTTGCAGCGTCTCCCACTCCCGGCCCATCTGTTTGGTGTCGGCTCTGAGGCAGCAGGGCCTTGGAGAGCTGCAGCAGGGGCAGGCAGCCCCCGTCGTCTCCTCACCCCAACCTGAGGTTAACAGGGGACACAGGACTCAGCTCATGGCAGAACAGGCCAGATGTCTCTCTACCTCCAGCTGCGACTAGATAGTTACCTCCCTTGGTCTTGGCAGCCACACGTATGACAAGGTCACAGTGTGTGTGTGTGTCCTGAAGCTCCAGAGCCAGGGCTAAGGCCCAGACAGGCCCATCCCCCACCCCCTCCAGGCCAGTTTCCCCATTAGGTCCATCCCACCACCAGGACTGTCCATCAGGCTGTCCCTCTGGCTCCCAACCAGGCCCACCGTTCCAGATTCTCTGACCATAGCGTCTGACCCATCCAACTGTCCTGTCACCTCAGAAGCAGTTACTCCTGTCCCCTAGTGGGTGACTGACTTGGAGTCAGAGCAGATAGGTGGGGACCAAGCACGGATGGGGTGACCTCAAGGCATAGCTTCCCTTGTTGGCAACAATTAAGAACTGTAGTCCTGAACCACGTGACTCAAAACCCCAGCTCGGAGGACCTGGGTACCCTTCCCTATGCAGCAGCCATGCTGAGGGCAGCAGAATACACTAAGTACCCACTGTGCGCAGGGCTAAGCCTAGGAGGCTAAAAGAGAGTTCCATCTGTAGGGACCTGAGCTGAAAGTGGTGTTGGGACAAGCAGCTCAGACAGGGTTTCCCCGGGGAAGAAAGAGGAGTTCTCAGGGCTGGGAAGGGGGAGCCTCAATGGGCACCCAGGGCAACCTCTTGCCCCCTGTGACTCAAGCCAGTTGTCTGCTTCTCTGAGCCCAGAACATACGGAAGATACAATGTGCACCTAATCCTGGGGTGGTTAGCTCAGGCCTGGCTGGTTATAGCCAGGAGGTGGTGGTACAGGAGCACCCACAGATCATGCCTGCATCTCCCCCTGCCCCCATCCCCTTGGAAATCTGGCCTGTGCTTACTCTAGCCTACACTGCAACCTCACACTGCCCTCCAGTTGCCTAGATCCTCCTTGGTCACCAGAGCCCCAGACAGCTGGCCTCTCAGCTCACTGTAGGCCTGTGCTCAGCAGACCCCTCAGCAGGAAGCACCCTCCCTGCCTGCTCCTTCCCACACAAGGCTCTGGGACTCTTCCAGCAAGAGGAACCCTTCCACAGAGTACTCGCAGCCTGGACGCCCTCTAGTGGCAACCACACACCATTGGCTTCTCAGCCTTGTGGCCATCCCCCTGTCCCCAATCTGTCCACACTGCCTGAAATGGAGCACCTAGTAGGCGCTGCAGACAGACAGCAGAGGAGGCGGCAGCCCTGATCCCCTGTCCTATCGTCATGGAAGGCTGAGGCTCTGCTGCCCACAAGGGATCTAGCTGGGCACATCCTGTCAACCCTGAGGCCCCAGTACACCAGGAGTTTCCCAGATGGAGACCGGGTGACCCTCCAGGAAGGAAAGCAGAGGGGTGTTCAGAAGAGGCAAGCTCCACGGGCTCACTCCCTTCACCACGTGCCTCTCCATGGGCAGCATGTTCCCACAGCATATGCCCGCCATACGCTCGCCCGCCATGGCTTCCGCAGTGCCTGGTACAGCCTGCTGGCGAAGGCAGGCCTCTGCCTGGAGACGCTTAACTGTAGCAGGGAGCATCTGGGGGCCGAGGCTAGGTTTTCACCTCACCCCCGCTGAGCAGCATCTGCGAAGGATGTGGCCTGGGAGCCCACGTCATGGTCACAGGCCACAATGACTGAGGCCCACATGGGCCAAGCATGGAGCTGAAGGTGCAGGCAGCGTGCAAGGGCTATGGGGCCCTTCCAGCACTTGGTCTCCAGTTACATCTGTCACTTGGGAAGGAGAGGGATTGTGGCTGCGACAAGGGCTGTGGGACTCATTCAGGAGGCTTGAGCTGCTGCTCTGAAGGCCCCTACAGCAGCTCCATGAGCTCCTCCTATACCACACCCACCACAACCTTCAGGTCATCTGGGGACCCTTGGCCTACGACTGACAATTTTCTCCAACTGAGCTCCTCAGAGCCTTGGAATCTTCAGGCGGGCTTAGAATTTGCCCAAGGAGTTGAGGGGTAAAAATGACCAAGGCTGATCTCAAACCAGAAAGAACCTGGGGGCTAGTTTCCATGACAACTCTCTAAGTGATGGGGAAGGGAACATTCTAGAGCTTCACACCTTGAAGGATGAATACTAACAATGCTAGGGGGTAGGGATGTGGCTCATCGGGCAGTGTCTGTCCAGCACACACGAGGCCCTGAGTTCCATTCTCAGCGCACACAAGCAGGTGTGTGAAATCCCAGCACTCGGGAGGTGGAAGCAAGGGGATAGGGAACAAGGTCATTCTCAGCTACTTACTGAGGTCTGCTTGGGTTTCAGAAGGCCCTGCCTTAAAAAAGGAAAGGTTTGAATCCTGCTTTAGTCACTCAGTGTGTGTGGCTCAGATGAGGACACCCATCTCTCTAGGCTTTGGCATCTCCTCTAAAACAGAGTTAATGGCAGTTCTGACCCATGTCTGATGGCCTGGTTCACTGGCCTCTGAGGGAACGGCTCCAAGTCCAGAGGGCAGAGTAGGGCCCTGCAGAAGCCCCAAGGGTGACCCCACCGGCCCATACACACCCCAGAAGGATGAAGATAGGGAGCCAGGCCAGGGAAGATGGACAGTGTGCATGCCAAGCCACTGGGGAATCCCTGTCTTCTGGGTACAGAAGCTATCAAAGGAGGTCTGCAGATGTTCCAGCAGACAGCACCAGCCTGGCCCAGGCCCTGTCAGGGTTTTTCTTCTCTGGACTTTGTACGCCAGTGTTGACAGGCCTGTCTGCTGCCTCTGGCTGGGTGACCTTAGGCCTTGGCACCTACTGAGCCCGGTGACACAGAACAGCAACATCTGTTGCTGGCTCAGGTGACAGGTGCCACATCCAGCAGGAACTGACTTTATTATGTAGGGGGTAAAAAGACTGGCTACAGGGCCTGGTCACTCACTCGGTGTTTCCTGAGTACCGACTGTTGTCACTACTGGTGACTGAGAGGGATGGCAGATGAAACAGACAAACGTCCTTCCTTGAAGGGACAGGCTGTGTAGCCCTTCAGAGAGACGACCATAAGGAATGGCTAGGATTGACAGCTGTGAAGTGTCCCAAGAGACATTTTGGGACAGGCCATTCCTGGGCATGTGTCAGAGAGAAGGAAACATCCATATAGCCACATAGATGTCTATGCAGGCAGCTCCCAGATATGTCACTCACGATAGCCCACGTGGAAATGCCACCCCCACCCGCAACAGGCTGGGTGGAAAAGCAAACTGGGCAGGTCACACTGTGGAATACTACTGGGCCACGGAAGGAACGAAGCACTGATGGGTGATGGTCACCATGTGGGTGACCCCTGCATACTCAATGCAGTGGCAGAAGCCAGACATTAGGTCCACACACCGCAGGGCAGCAACTCCCTGGGATCACCCAGGTGACTCCAGAGGCAGATAGGGGACTATGGCTGCCAGGGCTGGGGAGAGAGAAATGGGAAACAGGCACTAAGGAGACAGGATTGGTGTTCGGAGGGTGATGGAAACATTCTAGAATTAGACTGGTGATGGCCACACGGTGTTGTGCACATTCTCAACCAGTGACTGCGACACTGAGTGGGTGGCTTGCATGATCTGTGAGTTATATTGCAATAAGGCTGTCATAGAAATAAGAAAAAAGAAAGAAAAAGAAAACCCCTCACTTACAGCTGCTCTTACAAATGTGAGCCCTACACAGGGGAGCGTGCTGAATTATAAAGCCGACAGGAGCCAGCACATATTGTTCTTACGATCAGAGACCCAGGAAGGTGCTGGCAGGCTCTAGTTCCATAGGAGGCAAGGGAGGGGTAAGCCTGCCCTGCGCCCAGTAGACTTCTCAGGGCTCCTCCTTGCCCTCCCACCTCTGCCCAGCCCAATAGGAGGCTGGAGACACCCTGTGCCCTGTGGCTGCCCAGCTGGAGCTGGACCACGTGTGCAAAGGGGACATTGTTAACACTAGATGAGGGGGGCTGGGAAAGATTTGATGGCGTCAACAGAGGTCTGAGTGCAGCAGGGTAGTGGGCTCTGCCTCTCTCTATTGTCGCAAGATTCTCACTTGGAACCTTGGAACAGAGGGGAGAGGCCTCCTGCAGTCCTGTCTCCATCCTGAATCCTACCTCTTCCTGGCCCCACCCTTTCTGGGCTTGGAAGTTCTTTGGCACTTCCAGACCCTGGGACTCAGAAAGGGATACCTTGAGGGAGGGGAGACTCTAAGTCATGGGCACAGTTATGCTCCCCTTGGTATGGTATAGCCAGTGACTGGCCATGAGGACACTGCTGCCAGTAGGGACCCCCCCATGCCTGGGGAAGACAGAACCTCTCGTTTGTGCCTCCTCCTAGCCAAGTGAAACAGGGGCTGTGCTGACTCAGTGCATGGGCAGAAGGGCTTCAGGCATGGCTGCATCCAGATACCCAGAGACCTCAAGGAGCTGGTTATTCTGACTCTCTCCTTGAGCGCCCCTGCCAATACCCCTGAGGTCTCTAACCGAAGGGACACTGTCTGCCTGGCAACTAGATCAGACCACTCCTGACATTGACTCTGCACCCACAGAGAAAAGCAGGTTCCTAACTAAAGCCCTTCCGAGTGAGGGACAGGGGTGATGCGACATAATGCTAGCGCATTCCCCGCATGGTTCCAGCCAAGACAAGGTTCCCAAAGGACTAATGCGGGTGTGTAAATATTAGACACTTCTGTCTCCTTTGAGGCCAATTACACAGATCATGGCGGCTCCCCCAGGACGCTGCCTTCCACCCACTGTATCGTCATTAACAGTCTATTAGGAACAGCTGCCTGGAAAGGGAGGCGCGCGCGGAGGGGGGGGGGGGTGGGGGTGGGTGGGTGGGGGAGAGAGAGAGAGAGAGAGAGAGAGAGAGAGAGAGAGAGAGAGAGAGAGAGAGAGCGAGCCAGCCAGTAAGGCCAACAGTGATCCAGAGACACTTGTGTCTTATCTCTCTAGACGAGAACATTAAAGACAGAGAAGAAGACAGGGAGGGGAGGGAGACAGGGAGAGATGGGGGAGCTGGGGATACATACGGGGAATACAGGCAGATGGGAGAAATGAGGGGGATGGGAAGAGATGGGGTCAAGAGATAGAGGAAGATAGGAAATGGGAGGGGAGATGGACGGAGGTGGAGAGGTGGAAGAGGAGGAGGAAGAGGAGGGAGGGTCAGCAGCAGCAGGAGGAGAGGGCTCGGAGTCCTGGCCTTCCTGCCTTGCATCCTTAGGAGGTGAAGGCCACGGCTAAGATCTCCCCCTACACCTCAGCTAGGGAGAGCTGCGGGGCTCCACAAGAGGCCCCCGACACTATGCTCACCCTCAACCCTACAGGCTGGAGAAAGGAGGCTCCCCTGGAGAAGCCCGCAGGCAGAGCCTCAGGTGCGGGGCCACGTGTCACACAGCTCTGGCTGCATGTCTCCATCAGAGATTATGGCTCAACCCCAGCAGGTCTGAGCCCCCTCTAAGATCAAGACAGACCAGGAGAGGGGTGTGCAGGGTTCTGAGGTCACCAGCTAGAGACTCCTGAACCCCAGTACATGTAGGTCCTTGGTTGGTGGCTTGGGGACAATGTATTAGTTCAGGGTAGAAGGACCCGAGTCAAGGTGGGGAGAGACAGAGGCAGAGAGAAGCCACAGGAGCCAACCAAGACAGGACTCAGCTCATCCCATCCCCAGCTCCTTTCTGTCAGTTAGGCTTCACCAGAAGCAACAGCCTTTCTCTTTCCACCCATTTGGTGCCACTGCTCATTTACCCAGTGTCCATCTGTCTGTCCATTTGAACAAATGTCCCCTTGCATGCTCCTCACACTGCATGCAGACAAAAGCAGGGGCTACCTATGTGGGACACACAGTGTAGACACAGGCACACTGGACACTTGTGGTCACAGAGGACCGCCTGAAAGGACAACAGAGCCAAGAGGCCACAACAGTCCATAGTGGTAACAAGTACCTTGGTGACCTGAAGGAGCAGGGTGGCGGCAGCTCTGGGAAGAGCGAGAACTGCATTCTACACAGTGGGGAAAGAGAGTGCAGAAGGCCAGAGGATGGGGTATACTATGACGTCAAAGAGGACAGTAGCACTCACACAGCCAGGCCCAGCCTCAGAATCCCCGCCTTGAGGACCGCGGGAAGTGACCTGATGGGGCCCTCTACGAAGTTAGTTCCCTAGGTTAGAGATAGAGCAGCCTTGTGAAGCCTCGAGGTAGTGGCCGGCCCTGTGAATCCAGCTCGTTCATTCTCATCAGAGGCTGGGGTATACAGAGATGGTCTCACCTCTGGGTTTTTCCCAGAAAGTCCCCCTTGCAAGTTTGGAAGCCCAGGACCCCTGGCTGCCTCCCATCCCTCCAGGCTGCTTGGAATCTGGGGCCTCCTAAGGAGGATAGGGGTGGAGCAGCTTGGCGCCTGAGTCCCCACCTCTGGGCCCCGTTGGGATTGGGGAATATCAGGCCCAAGCCCCACAGTTCCCTCCTCCACGGCTGGGAGTAATTAGGTGACCAGGATATAAATCACCGCTTGCTCCTGTGTATCTGCTAATCACATCTCCTGCAGAGAATGCGTGTGTGTGTGTGTGTGTGTGTGTGCGCGCGCGCGCGCGCGCGTGCGCGCCCCGGGCACACGGGCATGTGGAATCCCTGCAGCTGGGGTATCCTACAAGGGGTTCTCCATGGCACCCCATGTTCCCAGAAAGATGGGATGCTGGCCTGTGTACATCTCACAGTCACACACACAGCCCTCTACCCCACCGCCCCGCCCCCACTCTCATACACAACCAGGCCCCATGAGGCCCAGACAACTGCAGGTTGGGTTTTGGTGCCACCTGGAGTCTATTTCTGGAACTGCAGCATGGAAGAGGCTACCCGGAGGATTACTCCCTCCTCCTACACACACACACCTATAGGGGGTTAGCTTCTGCTTTCTTAGGATGGTCTCCAGTCTATGTCAACTTAGGTTCTTTCAAATATAAAGAATATAAAATAGATTTAAGAAGTAAAGGTTAGGACATGGAAACTCAACCATCTAAAGGCCAGTGTGTATGCGTAGGCGCGCGCTTGAGCAGGCCACAGCTATGAGGTAGGGCAGTGTCTGTGGGGCAAATGCTGGCTATGTGTACCAGCACACACTGTGCAGCCGGACAAAATTGGGGTGGCACAGGACACCTATGCACCCAATAGGAAGAGCTCCCTGTCTTGAATGATACTAGCCAGGCCTTAGCAACCCTCACTAGTCTGTCCATGAGCAGCACACAAGACCCCTCAACTGGGACAGATTTCAAAGATAAAGGAGATAACAGAGCAAGGGTCACGTGACAGTGTTCTCACCAAGCAGGAGCCCAGGTGGGAGGATGCCTCACTGCCAGTCTAGAGGGGACTGTCTTTTGTGCCCATCCTTTGCAAAGTTAGAGACTAGCTGTGCACCCCACTTAGTGGTGAGCTCAGCCCCCAGACCTAGGCTGTGGTCTCCAAGACCACCCTGCCCCCCACCACTAAACTACCTCCCGCTGCTCTCTTCTGGTCTCTGGCCTCCAGACAGTGTCCTGGAATCTTGGAAGGGGCATTTTCTTCTCTCAGCATGCCCCATGACTCAGTTTACCCAACAGTGAAACCCTGCAGATGTCTGCCCCATAAACTTGTTGTCTACAGGCCGGGTAGTGTGGGCCTCCTCCCATTTCCTGCAACAGATGTGGCCAAAGCAGAACCACGCTGCCACTGGACTCTGTGTGGTGAGCAGTCCCAATCTGTCCAGGGCCTGATTCCTCCCACCCCCAACTCTAGCTGATGACGGACAGGAGAGTCGGAAAGAGCCAGCTCTCCCAGCCACCCTTGTTTCTGTAGCCAGAGATAAAGACAGTCCTTAGCAACATGGTGTTTCCTTTCAGACCAAAGGCTTCCAGAAGGTTAAGTGCTGAGGCTCTGGACGTGACTAAACCACACAGTGTGAATAGCCATCCTATGGAGATCAAGGGCCTAGGCTGACGGGAGTCGCCATTCCTGCTGGGACATTCCCACCTGCCCTGTGCCCCACACCTGTATGTGCATGTCTGTGGAGACACGGATCAGTTCTGTGCCTGCCTATTCCATCCCAGCTCTGACTACTGCACTGGGGCCAATGGAAGCACCTCAGGGTGACATGTGACCACAAGCAAGGACCTCTATGTGGTCACACAGGAATAGTGTATCTGTGAGAGCAAAGGGACAACTCTTCCCCCTCCCCGTGTGGCATAGCCCTACTGTCTTCCTGTGACCCTTCCTCAAAGGCAGCCTCTAGAAGCTTTGAAAGGGAACAAGGGCCCACACTCTGGATCCCAGCCCTGCCCACACAATGGCTCTAGCCCAGCAGGACCTCTGGGTGCTTCCAGAAGTGAAAGATTATCAAGTGCATGGTCCTGGTCCCCAACATGGTAGCCTTTGTCACATCAGCAATAGAAAGCTCATGCACCTGCATGGGACTTTAAGTCACTTACTTGCTAGGCCCCTCCCACCAGTCAGAGAGGGGTCAGAGCCTCCTGGTCCACTACATCCGGAGAGGTGACATATTCCATTGGCCTGTCACACCCACTAGAACTTCTGTCCCCACTGAGACTCAGTGTCTGTTTGTAAAACAACAGAGAATAGCGCTCTCCTCCCTGGGACACAGGTCAATCAAACTAAGTTGGGAAATACAAGGATCACAGCACAGCAAGAGGGCTGACATCACCGTTCAGACAGCAGGGTTCCATAGTCCACTCCCGGACACTGCATTGTTTGGTCACATGACACCTGTTGTCACCTCTTTCCAGAGGTGTCAGGGGCCCTCCATTATGGATGCCATACCCAGCCTGGCTCACACTGGAGCCTCAGGCCAGCCCACACTGAGATCCAAGTCCTGCAAGACCTTGAAGTTTCTTGGCCCCAGTGTGTGAGGCTGAGGCAAGAGCATGGGTGGGGGAGGTTCACATGGCAGCCCCACACAGGCAGGGGAAAGAGATACGCTGCTATGGCTTCTATACATACAGAGTCCTGCCCAGTGTGGCTGGGCCTCTGGCATTGCTGGGGAACCTTTCCTCAGGCTGGGAAAGGAAGTGCAGACACAGGGGAAAGCTGTCACACCAGCGTGATGTACCCACACCAGTTCCTGAGAACCATGGGGGAGGCAGACAGGGACCTAATGACTGCCACAGAACTGCCATGCACCGTGGGGCTGCTGCCGTGGGTTTCCAAGGGGCGGCACATGTCCTCCACACACAGCTACCACAGCCGCCAAATGCTCTGAAAAGCCTGCTGCAGGGGCTGAGGAAATGGTTCCGTCAATGAAGTATCTACTGTGCCAGCACGAGGGACTGAGGTCAATCCCAGACCCCATCCATGGAAAGGGCCAAGCACAGTAACATATACTTAGGATCCTAGCAGTGGAGAGGAGAGGCAATGGGATCCCTGGGGCTTGCTGACCAGCTAGCCTGGTCTAAAACTGGTAAACCCCCAATCCCAGTGAGACCATCTCATAAAAACAAGGTAGACGGTGCCTGAGGACCGACACCCAAAGAGGACCACCTCTGGCCTCTACATGCAAACACACACACACACATCAATCAATAAATAAAAGCCAGCTGTAGTCCAGAGAAGCCACCTGAGAGATGCTAACAGCCTGAAGATGAGAGGAGGGGAAGGGCCAGTGGTCACCGGTGGGGCAGATGATGTCAGCTGGGATCTGATGCTTGCCCTGCTGCAGACCCAGCCTGACCTGCACTTGGCTGCCAGGGACAGCGGACTGTTGCCTGAGGCCTCCCCTGCTCTAGGCTGACCACATCCTTATGGCTCCTCCACAGGACAAAGGGGAATAGGTGCAGCTGGGGACAGAATGGGCCAGAACAACCAGGACGGCTGGGGACACAGACTCCCCTGTTTTACATTCCCTTAGCAGAGCACAGCTAGGGTTGACACCCCCACCCCCAAGTTGCAGAGACATCAACGTGTGGAGGGTGGGTGTCTCCGGAACACCACCCTTGGATGCCTGCCTGGGTGGGAGGCGAATGTTCTGGAAGAAAAACAAACAACGGCTGGGGGTGGGAGGAAGCAGGCAGCAGATGCTGGGCAGGAGGCCTTGTGAGGGATGGCACTGCGAGCCAGTGTCCCCTGGACCCAGGCCTGGCAAGGAATGCTCCTGGGGCCCTCTTGCACCACCCACCAACTCTCCTTGGCCAGGTAGCCCTAGCCAGTTCCCTACTGTCCACTCAGGGCAAGAATTCTGACCCCTAGATTATTTGATCTGCCCATGCCTTTGAGTAAGCAGCAGGCACTGCTACCCTCTAGACTGGAAAAGCAGACAGCCCGCTGGCCCCCATTCTACTCTGCATCACTCTTGATGGCTCCCTAGAACTTCCCAAACAACATCCCTACCCCTACAGGCATACACTGGAACTCCCAGTGTTCTCTCCAACGCACTTCCTCAGAGTCCAATCCCCCCCTCTACCCCCCAGTCTCAGAGGCAGCCCTACAATGTGAAGGGGGCCTCACCCCTCTACTCTCCTTCAACCTGGTCCAGGTTTTTGCCCTCTCTTCCGGGGGCCCAGTGACTGCTCTCTCAAGCAGTCTCCAGAAAACCTTGGGAGAGGGTCAGATACACTCCAGGATCCCCTAGGGGAGTGGGGGATTTAGCCCAGGCCTCCTTGGGAAAGGCTACAGGGTAGATAGATGTTCCCTCACTGTCTCTGGGCTGAAAGGGCACCCTTGCCTGGGGTTCTGCTGAAACTCTCCGCTTGAACCTCCCAAGGTTCAGATGTCCCATCCCAAAGCTCGAAGAGGTACAGGGTTCTGGGAACTAAGAGCTGTGGGACCACCTGACCCAAGTCCAGGCCCTGGTGGGGTCTCTGAAATGCTGCCCTTCCTCATAACTCCTAGTAGCCAGTCTTGCCTTCCCTGCCTGCCCAAAAGTCGGCAGCTTCCACAAGTGGCTGTGGAGCCCCTCCTGTCGAGCTTGTAAGCTGCTTTGTTGGACTCATTCCCTCCTGGAGGTTGCTCCTCCAATCAGGCTGCTTAAGGAATGATGCTTCAAGGCCTTGGGTGGTGAGGTCACAGAACCAGGTCACATAGCTAGCAAGGGACAGGGTCTGGGCAGAGTGAGGTCACAGGACCCAGTCATACAGCTCGGAAGGAACAGGGTCTGGGCCAGGAACACAGATGGTGGCCTCCAGAGTCCCTGGTGGGGCTGGCGGGTGTGGACCATGCTTCTTCCCTTCATCATTGCTCTGCCCTGGACCAGAACAAATCCCCTTAGGGACACTCATAACAGACGTGTGGGTGACGATGAGCTACGGAAGCTCGCCCCCCCCCCCCCCCCCCGCGGCACTGCGACCCTCCCAGGCCTCAGTTTCCCCACTCTCTGCCGTGGTATTCACAATGTGGGGTTCGTAGCATCCAGGCTGAGTGGTCCTCTTGCAGGCCCAGCCCCAGGCAGGCCCCAGGCCAGGAGGAGCCGGGAGGGGCCGGGAAATCCGGGGGCCACGGCCCGGGCCGGCGCCGGAGGGGGCGCCGGCGGCCCCAGGAGCAGCCCCAGATGCTGCCAGCATTCCTGGAAGGTAGCGCCAGGCCAGCGCCGCCAGATGTGCCTCACAAGCAGCTGCCCCGCGCTAATAAGGTCAGCGCCTGGCTCCAGCTAGCCGCGCACCGGCGGCGCCTCAACGCCTGGCACCGCGCTGGGAGAAGGGGCGTGGCTGGGGCGTGGTCTGGGAGAGGGCCAGGGAGCTGCCCACGCCCAGAACCCCACCGCACCCCGTGGCTGCAGCAGGACCACGCCCCTCCTCTTCCAAGGCCACGCCCTTTGCAATCGGGAGGGCGGGTAAAGACTTTTATTGGGTGTTTCCTGGCTCAAGTGGGGGGGGGCACCCCGTTCTTCCAGCAGGGCCAGCTGCTAGCAGAGGCCCCACCCTGTCCCCACCTCTCTCTGCCTCAGAGACACCAGCCGCCTCCTTCCAGGGATGTGTGGTCACCTCTTGGCGACCTGGGGTTCAGGGAACCATCTGGGAGGCCAGGGCCTAGGTTTGTCTAGGTCCCTACAGGCCCAAGGGCAGCTCCCACCTCCCCTAGATAAAGGCTGCAGCCGCCTTTGTTTCTCTGGTGTAACCGAGCCAGATGCCTCTAATCCCCCAGCTGGGCCAGATTTGCAGTGGCTCTGGGGCCTCCCTGGTCTTGACGCCAGGCTCCAGGCCTCCAAGGCAGCTGCGAAGGGGGGTGGGGCTGTCATCTTCAGCCTCTCCCGTCTTCTCTCAGGTTCAAGGGCAATCGGAGTCATCAGTTTAGGGATACTTCATTCCTGGCTGGATTCCAGGGTTCTGTAAACCAGGATCAGGTCACCCCTCACACAGCTACACCCGCTTCCCTGTCCTCCATTTGCAAGCCGCAGAACATCCCTGATAGTACAGATGCTGGCATTTCCCAACTGCTCACTCGCTCCTCCCAAGAAGCTGAGATGCTCGCCCTCCGCTCCCACAAGAGGCTGGTGAACCTACAACATTGTACAGACACAGGAGGGGCTCAAAGAGGTCCCAACACTAGTAAGAAAGGATTGTTCTTTAACACAGAGGAAAGAGACCAGAGATGTCTGGTGACTTGCCTAAAGCCACGAAGCAAACAAGAGCAGGGAAAAAGAACACTCGAGGGGCATACACAGGAGGAAAGAGGGTGCGTGTCCTCACAGCACAAGGGATTCTTGCAAGTGTGGCTTGAAGTCACCACCATCAGGACCCCTCCCCCATGGTGAAACGCAGGCTCTGGCCCTGTTCTGGTTCCTTCTCAACCAGTCCAGGAGAGGGGACCTGGGGTCAGCACTTGTTAGCACCTAGAGATAGGGCTGGCTATGGGCCTCTGTGTTTGAGGAGTCCCTTTCCATGTCACACCCGAGGTTCCGGCCAGGCAGGCAGCTGACGTGAGGGAAGGAGAAGCCTGGAGGGTCCTGGATATTCCCAGCCCCTTCACAAGGCCTCCTCTGCCAGGAGTCAGGCAGAGCCAAGTACAGAACCTGCCAGAAATGTCTGACGCAGGTGGGCCTCCTTCCAAGGCCATTCATCATTCCCCAAGTCCCTGTCAGTCTGTCTGTTCCCACCACTTCTATCCCAGTCCGCAAGAGCCACAGCCACCACCACATGGATACCTCACACATACACAACCACACTCCCTACCCTACAACTGCACCCCCCACACATGTACATACCCCTACAACCACACCCCACACACATATATACATCCCCTACAACCACACCCCACACACATGCACACACCTCTACAACCACGCCCCACACACATGCACACACCCCTACAAACCCCACACACGTGTATATACACCCCCTACAACCACACACCTATAACCACACCCACACATATGCACACATACCCCTACAACCGCACCCCCCCACATGCACACACCCCACAATACACTCCATAGAAGCACACCTCCATAGTCACACACCACAGGCAAACACTGCACATATGCACAAATATACACCCCACACATGCACACACTCCCATAGGTACATGTACCCCACCCATGCAGACTCCCCATAGGCACACATCCTCACAGGAACACACATGGGCACCTCCCCACAGAAACACACATCTCCACACACAGGCCAACACCCACACATGAACGACTTACTATACACCTCACACACAGCATGAGTACACCCCCAGCACAGGCACGACTTCACATATACACGCATACCCCTTACATAAGTGCAGTACCACCAGGCAGGAATGCGTGCCCCACATAGGCACACCCCCTACACCTAGGTACACACGTGCACTGCTCGGCTCACAGAATCCAGTTTCCACTCAGCTCATGCAGGAGCTACTTTTGTTGTTTCTCGAGACAGGGTTTCTCTGTGTAACAGCCCTGGCTGTCCTAGAACTAGCTCTGTAAACCAGGCTGGCCTTGAACTCACAGAGATCTGCCTGCCTCTGCCTCCCGAGTGCTGGGATTAAATGCACCACCATTGCCTGGTGAGCTACCTTTTCTTAAGAGCAGAAAGAAACAGGACTAGCCATCTGACCATCCCCAGGAACTTCCCTCTCAGATGGTGCCTGGAAGCAGGTCACCATCACAGGGCCTGTCCGGTCCCCAACCCCTATGGAAGCTCTGACTGATGGATGAAGAGACTCAGTAAGAAGGGGAGATGAATGAACGATGGCCCTCAGGTGTAGCCACCTTGCCCTGACCATACAGGCTATAACCACCAGGGACACCAGCTAAAGATCACATCACTGATCCTGCCCGCCACATTCACACCCAGGCCACACAACGAGATGCTCCTGCCCGTGTATCCTCTCACACCCAACCACTTTAATCAACGGCATGCTGGACTAGTCACTCCTCATTCATTCATTCATTCATTCATTCACTCACCCCTCATTCATTTGCTCAGTCACTCAAAAGAATAGCAACACAGTCCAAATCCTGTAGGAGAGCTGGGTGGGGAGTGGCACCTTCTCCAGCTGGTAGGTCAGGGTGGTCCCCATAGGAAGTGATCTGCCATAAGACTAGAGCTGGCAGCCCAGCAGTGGAGCCTTCTAGAGTGGTCCTGGCAAGGACAGAGGCACCCTCTGGGAGGACCTCACTCACCAGAGCCTGAGAAAGGCAATGCTGACAGGTGGGCAATGGTCTTCTCCAGTAGGACATGGCTCAAGGAGAAACTGTGTCCTCCTTTGCGCCCATCTCCATTGGAGGGTACCAATCCTCCTGACATGTGTTTCTGCCCTCCACATGGTTGGCTGAGGTACAAAGGGCATTGCCGGCAAAGATGGAACACTTAGCCATGGAAGATTTCTTTGATGTTTTTTGGGGACTCAAAAGCAACTCCCATATAAGGAGTCCTCAGAATGCTCAGTCATGTGAGCCTGTCACTCAGGGGGCATCCTAAGGCCAGACCTGCCTGGCTTTACTGCCAGGAGCAACTGCCCAATGTCCTTTTTTATGTCCCCCACCTCAGGGCCAACACAGCTCAGCCCAGGACTGAGATACACACTCAGGGAAGAGTTGCCACCCATCAGCACCAGGTGTCCCTGGAGGGGTGGCTTTCCACTGCTCTTGCCAGCTTATCCATGGCATCTATATTAAGATGACCAGGCACCATTTGCTGCTGGGGGAACAGCATGTATTACACAAGGGATACTGAGAGGTTTGTTCTGACCTGAGGAGGGGACAGAGATGATGTGAGATGCAGGACCGGAAAGGGTTTCACAAGGTTTGAGCTGAGGCAAGCTGCACAGAGGAAGACTCACACAGCTAGTAAGGGGAGCTCTACCAGGAGAGCCCAGAAAGGCAGGGGGAAGGGCCATATACAATCAGTTATTCCGCAATGCACCCACCCATCCATGGTGGGAAGAATGAGAGTGGCGCCCCACCTGTTCACATATTTGAATGCTTGGTCTCTACTTCGTGGAACTGTTTGGGAAGGATTGGGTGTGGTCTCGTTGGAGGTGTGATACTCGAAGCAGGCTTTGAAATTTCAAAAGCTCATACCATTAGCGCGCTCTCTCTCTCCCCTTCCCCACCTCTGCCTCCTGCTTATGGATCAGATGTAAACTCTCAGCTACTGCTCCAGCTCCCGGTCTGTATGCCTTTTGCCACATTCCCTGCCATAACGGTCATGGACTCTTAACTCTCTGGAACTGTGAGCCTCTAAATTAAATGTTTTCTTTTATAAGTTGTCTTGGTCATAGTGTTTGATTACAGCAATAGAAAAGTAACTAAGAGATAATTCTACCTATGTATTTACTCACCCACCCCTCTATCCATCCAATCACCCATCTATCAACCCACCAACCATCCATCCACCCACCCAGCCATCCTCCATCCAACCAACCATCTACCAATCAATCCATCCACCCACCCACCCACCCACCAACCATCCACCAAGCATCCATCTATCCACCCACTCATCCACCCACCAATCAAGCAAACACCCATCCACCAACCAACCAACCAACCAACCATCCATCCATCCACCCATCCACCACACCCTCATCTGTATCTTGGAAGGTTTCCATCTTCTCTGACAGCCCCTGACTCTCCCTGCCCATGGGGTTGTCAACCAGCACACTCTGTCTTCTTTACAAGCAGAGCCATGTGTCCCAGGCCAGCAGGTTAGAGACTGCTCGGGGGCACTAGTTAGGAGTCTCTGCCCAGCCCCCAGGATCATTAGACATCAATTTCCAACTGCTGGTGGCAGTGTCTGACAGCACAAGGCAGCACTCGATAGACCCACTTGGCTGGAACAAGGTGGAGTTGGGTTTGTGTCCCTTCCAGAAAAAGAATGCAGTGGGTAAAAAAATCCTTCTAACACACTACAAGATGGTGCCAAGTTAGAACCTTCTAGAAGCCCAGCTGAGCCAGCTGCAGACATATAAAAAAGTTAAAGAAGGCCTATCTTCTCTCCAGAGACTGACCCTGCAGTGCTCAAACACACAGTTCAGAGCTCAAACCTTCACTGTCAGACTGGGGTGAGAGGCTGGGCAAGACCCCTCAGCAAGCCTCAGTTTCCCCATATGTATGTAAAAAGAGTTCATCTGCTATAGCATGGGGCTGCTGTGTGATTAGAGACAGAACAGGCATTGCAGGCTCCCATCCAGCAGCCATCTCCACCCAGCCTGGTCCCAAAAAATGTCAGCTGCACACATCGCCAGAAACCCCACAGTCACACACAGATGGTGGTTCAGTCTTGGATAATGGGATGTATGGTTGCTATAACCTTCTTAGATACATTTTCTTCCCTTAAAAGGAACGAGGGAGCCCTCGGTTCCTTCCCACTATGCTTGTAGATGCTACTGTGTAAGAATGTGATGCTTGGAGCTATGGCAGCTATGGTGAAACCATGCGAGAAAATGGGAGCGTCACTTTGGCTTTACTTGGATTTTTGACAAGGCCATTTGATGTACACGTGGGGCTCCTGACGACACTGCACACTCCTGCAGAGTAGTGCTGCCCAGAGGTAGGCTCCCGGCAGAGATGCAGAGGGGTTCTTGGGACGATGGCTCACTCAGCAAAGAGCTTGCCGTGAGAGCACAGTCACGGTCAGAATCTCCAGTTGAATCAGTAGCTGCAGGTTCACCAAGAAACCCGATCTCAGAAAGTAAGGTGGGGCTGGCGAGATGGCTTGGTGGTTAAGAGCAGTGGCTGATTTTCAGATGGCCTGAGCTTGATTCCCAGCACCCACATGGCAGCTCCCAACTGTCGGTAATCATTTCTGGGGAAATCTGATGCCCTCTTCTGGCCTCTGCGGGCAGTGCATGCCCATGTGCACAGACACACGCGGGGATAAAACACCCATTTATACAAAATAAAATTTGGGGAAAAGGTAGAATGAGGTGAAAAAGAGGTGGACACCCAACATTGACCACTGCCCTCTGCACACACATGCATATTATCAAGCGGGGATCCTGTCCTTAGCCAGAGCTGAAACCCCAGCTTTTCTAATTGTTTGCTGTGCAATGTCAGGCAGGTTATTTAACCTCCCTGTGCCTTGGTTTCCTTCTCTATAAAGCACAAATGGTATTTATGAGTGCGAAATAATCTAGCAGACATGAACGCACTTAGCACAGCCCTTGGCACACACCAGGCATTGTGTTAGCCAGCACAGTCAGAGGATGTGGGGGCATGAAAGAGGAGGGAACGCCTGGAAAGGCTGGGGGTGGGGTGGGACACTAGGCCCAGGCTGCAGGAGCTGAACAGGAGCAGCGAGTCTGTTCCCAGCCTTGGCAGCACCAGGTCTATGCTGACTGGATCCTGTGAGGCCTGCCAAGGCTGCTGCTGGCTCCAGCCTGCCGCTGGCGGGCCAGCAGGAGCTCATGAGGCAGCCTTAGAGCCACACCGCCCCCCTGGGCAGCCACGGGTGAGCACTCACAGCCCTGCCCTGCCTGCTCACTGGCTCCCGGGCTGGTGGCTTTCTCTTGGGTGGGAAAGAGATGCCTCTCTAGCCCCTAGGGCACGTGGAAGCAATCCCAGCTGGCAGCCTCCAATGTCGAGGCAAACACAGTTGCCCTGTGGTGTGGCATAGGCCCAGGTCCTGCATGACTGGCCACAGGCAGCTTAATTCTTTCCATGTTGTGCTCTAACGAGGCCCAATGCGAGTGCTTCCGCCCACGAGGAAACTGAGGCAGAAGCCGGCTCCCAGCTCTGGCATGATTTCCAGAGCAGAAGTTCTGTACGCCGTGTCAGCACTGACCCCTCGTCTCTCGGAGCTCAGCCAGTGGGTCCTGTCTCGCTACTCACCTGCTAGTCTATACCCCTGAATGGATAGACAGAAGGATAAACAGGTGGACAGGTAGATAAATGGGCACAGGACAGAGGATACATGGACAGAGAGGTGGATAGAGAGATAATGTGAACTGATGGATGAGTGAGTGGAGCTAGGTGGACTGATGGATGGATAGATGGGTAGGCGGATGGGAAGTTGTGTAGATAGATATATAAAAGGCAAAGATGGCTTGCTAGGTGGCTAGGCAGATGAGCTTCGGGTGGGACTGAGTGCTGCCTGAGTTATTTATTCCTTTCCAGATGACCTCAGGCTTTTGACACATGGTAGTCCCTGTCAAAGAACCCCACCCCTAAAATCTCCCACTGATTCCCCAGGAATGGGGTGGGGAGGCAAGGCAGCAGGTAATATGGTGTGGCATAGACAGGGGACAATCCGGGCTGACCACATGCCAGGTTCTGTTCCCTATAAACTCCACGCAAGTCTCATAGCCAGGCATCAGCTGGTGACCTCTGTTGATGCCCAGAGGGGCAAGATGCTCACTAGAGGTCACCCAGACACAGGGACAGAGCGAGGGTTCCCACCCAGCGTCTCCCATCCCATTTTTAGCCTCTCAGCCACAGCCCCCGAGGTTCCGGCCACGCTCCACCAGCCCTATTCCAGCTCTGGGCCAATGACCCTTCTCACCTTTCCTCTTCATTTTCCCAAAATCAATCGCTTTGTGAGCTTTGTTAAATTAGTTACAGTACTCGAAGCCACCAAGGAGGAAAGCGGCTCTGGGAATGGCAGGGAAACCATGGAGAGTGAGCCCCGAGTGTCCTTTCCCATGGACTCTGCCCTCTAGTGACAGAGTGATAGCTGGGAGGGACCAGACCATGACACTGTGGCTTCTGTGTCACAATGTGATCGCACAGGAGATAAAGCAGGTGGCTCAACAGCCCCAGGAAACAGCTGCAAGAGGGAGGTGCACCTTTGACAGGAGACTCTGTCCAAAAGAAAGGATCCTCCTGCCACCAGCCATGTGGGACCACCAGCTAGCCGCTGCCCAGCCTGCCTGACATAGGAGTCACAGCCTTGGAGAACCTCAGCAAGGCCTCCCTGACTGCCCTTCCCTGCCCTAGGGAATCTGAGAGGACCAGCGTCTGCTATCCAAGTGTCTATCACACAGCACTAGACAGATGTGTGCATCCTAAGGACAGAACCTCTGGAAGTGGCCACAGGGCCAGAGTGCCTGATAAGGGGATGAATCCATCAGGCAACATTCTAGAGGGACATCTCCCAGAACAGAATCCAGCAAAAAGCAGGTGCTCAACAACCCTCCAAAGTGTGAATGAAGGAGGCAGGATTCTGGATTCTGCCCCAGGCTCAGCATCCAAGAAACCAGGGGGCCGGGCACAAACTAACCAAGAGAAGCTGTGAACTCCCAATGGGAGCACACGCGGCCAACACGCAGAGCCTCAAGCAGAACCCAAATAGAAAAAGCGCTTAGCTGCCAAGCAGACCGCGGATGGTTAAATGAGTCTGGCTCCAGGAACCCTCCTATGTGCTTCCCACTTCCTCTCCTGCCTCCCCTGCCCCCTCCACACCTACCGTGTCCTGCCTCGGGTCATTCCCAGCATCTGGAAGGTGGCCCTCCCCCAGGAACCCCATAGTAGTTCCTTTTCCATGGCCTCAGGACACACCACATGCCTCTGCCCTAAACATCCTGGGAACCATGATGGCAATGGGCACAGGACATCCTTTGGAGATGTAAGAAAGTTCTGGGATAGAGCAGGGGCAGTGGTCACCCAGCACTGGAACCTGTACGCCATGGATGGTAGTGAAACATCACCAGATAAGCTCCATGTCCTGGCGGTTTTTACCACAATTCAAACCAGGGCCGAGTATGTAGCTCAGTGGGTAGCAGGCTTGCCTAACACACGTAGAGCCCTGAGTTCCACCCCAGCATTGTGAAAACTGAGTGTGGTGCTGTCATGCCAGCATTCGGGAGGTAAAGGCAGAAGGATCAGAGGTTCAAGGACTACCTGGGCTACAACAGACTATAAGAGGGGAAATTGAAGTTGAGTGTGGTAACACATGCTGATAATCCCAGCTCTCAGGAGGCTAGGGCATATTCCAGTCTAGCCTGGAAAACACAGTGAGGGCCTTTCCAAGAAAACCAAGGACTGGGATGTAACTGAGTTGTACAAAGTTTGCCTAGCACACTATCTCTAGCATCCTAGGTATAACGTGTGTGTTTGTGTGTGTGTGTGTGTGTGTGTCAGTGTTGTTAAAGATAGTGATGGCTCCATCTGGCACCAACGAAGTCTGGAGTTCAGGGGTCACACGGTGGCAGTGCTAACCAGCCTGGCCTGCCTCTTCTGAGATGACAGTTTGACAGTCCATGTGGCTCCTGCCCCCCATACAATGAAGCAAAAACTGCTCTTGGCACAATAACCAGGAGAAAACAAGTAGAGACTGAGAAAAGCACCCCCCCCCCCAAAATAAATGGAAGTGCAGTTCCACACACATACTGGATGAGTACTGCTGCGCTCAGGGACCAAGCAGTGAGGAGGAGGGCACAGGTGGTGATGTATAGGACTCTTGGGGGGATCTGTGGTAGGCAGGGCCCCAGGGGCTACCAGGCAAGTGGTGGCGGGGTGGGGAAGCACTGAAAAGAGAAACAAACAAGCAGGCAAGTACCAACCCAGGGAGCTGAACCCTCCTGGGACACACATTTAATTGGACCATGTTTCCTGCTTGTCGGGCCTCACTCGCGTAAAGGCACAGAAACTGCCTGCAGTTCCCAGACGGAGCTCCAGCAGATGCCAGCATGGCTGTCGGGTGGGACTTAGACATCAGCATCCGCGCAGGGATGCTTGTGGAATCTCCAGAGGCTACGATGGGGATTGCTTGGAGGGCCTGGGTGATGGGGTTTGTGTCTTCCTGGCCTTATGCACCTCAGAGTCTCCCAAATATTCTTTAGGGTACCAACCTTCTTGCACAGATGTGTCCTGGAGGTCATGGGGCAGGGCAGGGTATAGCCTCAAGAACATGAGTTTGCACTTGCTTGGATGCTGAAGCACAAAGAGGCAATGGCCCCAGGGGTTGCCCCCTGTCACCATGATGTGACCCACGAGCAGGGATGAGAAATGTGGTCTTTCCCCAAACTTCTGAGCCACAAGCCTCTGGCTTGGGAAAAGAGGCTGGAAAAAGAAAGAAACTGCAGACGCTGAGCTGCCCTGAGTCAGGGTGGCCTATGCCTCTCCCACCCTCCCCAGGCTGGTCCAGCTGGTCCAGGATGATGCTGTCGGATAGAGAGGCTGGGAAGGCAGCTGAGTCAGAGACCCTGGTTCCAGCCTCTCCACCCAGAGACAGAGAGATACCTAGCTCCCAGAGGCCCCGATGAGGTCCCAGCGCCTTGCTCAAGTAGAGGCTATGATGGGGGAATTCCATGCAGCATCCCACCTTGCCTTGGAGCTGGGGTAAAGGGGAAGCTGCTAATTACAACCTCGCTTTCTTTGGCAGGATAGACAGCAAGGCTGGCCTCCCTGGTGTAGGTGAGAGCTACATGGGTTGGAGAGCCAAGCTGGGTGAGAGGAAGGCTTTGGAACCTGCTGCCATGTTCATCCTGGGAGATGGTAGAGGATGGCTCACCCTGTTCAAGCTGTGTATGTGTGTGTATGTGTGTGTGTGTGTTGCGTATCTGTATGTGTGTGAGCTGTAAATCTATACCTCTACATATAAGAGGTGATGTGCGTGCATGTTAGTGTGTAAGAGCATACAGTGGAGATACGTGTAAGAGGTCTCTGCATGTGGACATACACAGTGGAGACATATTCAGGGGTGTGTGTGTGTCTGGAGCAGCTGACCTCCCCAGTAAGCCAGCTGCACAGTAGGCTCCTCCCACAGCACAGGCCACCCCACCCCCAGCAAAGAGGGACAGCTGCAGATGGTGACCTGTGACCAGAAGGCCACTTCCCTGGCCTCCCTGCTTTTGGGCGGGCTGGGCCACTTGACCCAGAGGCTGGCTCCAGGATTTTATAGCTGGGGGCCTGGTTTTCCCAGCCACAGGCATCTCAGAGAGGGGACGGCCCAAATGCCACAAAGGCTTGGCTGTTCTCCCATGTGCCTTGCTGGATGGGGGAGGGGCTTCAGGGGGAGCAGGAGGGTGGGGGCAGGGTGTGAGGAAGCTGGAGAAAGTGGGGAACAGGAGGATGATTCTGGAAGGTTCCTGAGACAGGGAGGGGCGGGGAGGAAGCAGTGGGGGGATATAGAGACAGACACCCAGACTCACACCAGGAGGGGTAGAGAGATGAGGGAAGGGAACTTGGAGAAGCCGGGAAGAGGGAAAGACTGACCCAGCAAGACAGAAACAAAGGGGCCAGGCCTGGAGAAGGCCCTAGAAGGCCTCCATGTGTGTGGCAGGGCTGGAGTTCATACAGGGAGGGAAGAGGTGGGTTGACGACCAAAGTCATTGAAAAATTTTTGGCGCAGCTGCCTGAGGCTTCTGGCCGCGGGCCCGGCTCTGAGCTGAACTTAAACAAACCCCACCACAGCCATCTGCTTGATTTTAAAATAAATCAAACAGTCTGTGCGCGGCACTGATCGGGTTTCCATCTGCGCGGCCGCCACTCGCCGGCCTGGAGCTGCGCTTGCCTCTCCCAGCCAAGGCTCCTGGCAACATGTGGCGGGTGATTCCTCCAGGAGAGGACACCGACCCCCGCCAGCCCCGTGGCTCCAACTGAAACCTAGCACCATTTTTACAGCCACCCACTGCTGAGGGGACCAGAGCAGGCTGCTACGCCACTGTGGCTTCTGGTTGGAGGAGATGGCAGGGGATTCCCCGTCAGCCACGCAGAGTTTGGTGCACGGAGGGTGCTTGAAGGGTTCAGCCAGGAGCACTCCACTTCAGGGAGCACTCCACTTCAGCTGTGAAGCCACAGGCCACCAGGTGGGGCAGCTGTAGCCTGCTGGATGGAGGACATAACACTGAAGGGGACACCTGAAATATCCAAACAGAGCTCCTCCCCCAGGCTGGGGTCACCCTGGAAAATATTACTGCATGCTCCCCCTCAAAAAAAAAAAGTTCTTGTCAGGAAACGAGGTCAGAAACAGAAGAACCCAGCTCTGAGCCTTGGGGAAACCATCTGTAAACTGGGTGCAAGTACGGACAGTGGCCCATGTCATGCAAAGGCAGCAACCCAAGGATGAAATGCTGGATGGAAAAGGACGGCCACGGGGACAGGTCCAGTGAGCAAACATGGAGGATGTAATGATGACATGGACCACAGGCCAGGAGGAGACATGGGCGAGCCAGGCAGGAGCAGGGGTAGTGAGTGTGTAATTACATGCAGTCATGAGAGGGGTCTGGAAGGCATGTAAGAAGGTCCCAGGTGGCCAGACCGTGGGCCAAGGACAGCAATGCTGTGAGTCCTCCTGGGATCCAAATCTATCCAAATTATTTTCAATCTAACCAAAGCTTCAAAAAAAATTTTTTTTTGTAAAGATAAGATCTGGCTGGGCAGTGGTGACACAGGCCTTTAATTCCAGCACTTAGGAGGCAGAGGCAGGTGGATCTCAGCGAGCTTGAAGCCAGCTTGGTCTACAAAACAAATTCCAGAACAGCCAGGACTGTTATACAGAGAAATCCTGTCTCAAAAAACAAAAACAAAACAAGATAGGGTCTCGTGTAGCAGAGTTTCAGGGCATTAGCTCTTCACAGGCCCTCGAAGTCACAGCTCAGTCAAAGGAGCCTCCCACGTCAGTTGTGTGCCCATGGAAAGGCTGATCGACCGCTCCATGCCTCGGTTTCTCATTTGTGCCATGGGAAGATGAAAAGAAACCTCCTCTGGGGTTGGAGGGAAGGCTGCAGGGGTCAGGTCACGTCCAACCTGCAGAAGACTAATTAGTTTGTACTTATTGACTGTCTAAAGGGCAAAGTTCTAGCTGCTCACTTTGGCAGACAGTTTTATCAGCACCATCTATAACCACGTGGGCACAGAAGCCTTAATTCAGCTGCATTCGCAAGTCCCTGTAGGGGTGGGGGCTCTGTGGAAGAACAAGAGGAAGGGCTGAGGCTCGGGATGTCTAGGTAGTTGCTGGGGACAGGCAGCAGCTTCCAGGGACCAGGGTCTGTGGGAGTTTCTCCACTGCTCCTGACTGACCCTCGGGGTCCACAGGCTTCTTCCTGTGGGATCTCTGGCCTCCTGGCAAGGATTTTCCCTAGCAACTCCACACCAGGAGACTCTAGGCAGGCCAAGTCCCAGTGACCAAGAAACTGAGCTCCATGTCTGTGTCACAACCAGCAGCCTGTTCTTGTTCTTCAACTACTGGTAACAGGGGTGGAAGGAGGGGGGACACGGTGAGGAGGGAGGAGTGGAGAGAGTCCAGCCTTCCAGCGCTCAGGCTCAGCAGGAACACCCGGCAGTAACAGCCATGGAAATGCCTGCTCCAGGAGGGCAGAACAGAGGGCAGCACGGAACAGGTGTTTGTTGTGAGAATCACAAACAGGCAGGCTTTGTGTCCGAGTGACCCTCCTGCAACCCGGCAGGGCGGAGACTATTTTGTAACCATTTTACAGTTGACAGCCATGAGGTGTGGAACAGCCGAACGTCTTGACCAAGGACACAGTGTTTCAGAGCTGAGGAGCAGGAGGAGCCTGACCCCTGGGACTACAGAACTGAAATAATAACCACCCGGCTTGCTGAATGATCCGCGCCTGCCTGCCCTGCCTGCAGCAGGGGCTGGTCATGGTTTCTGCACTAGCATCAAGGCTCTGAACAGCAGGCTCTTTCCTCTGTGGCATTTTACCAGGTTCTAAGCCCTTACCTGTCCCCTTCCCCCAGAACTCAAGGAGGGGAGGGTGGAAAGGAAGGGGAGGGAAGAGAGAGAAGGAAGAAAAAGGAGAAGAGAGAGAGAGAAGGGGGGAGGGAAGGGAAGAGAGAGATGGGAGAAAGAAAGGGTGGCAGGAAGGAAAGAAGGGGGCAGAGGAAAGGCAGGGGTGCTCAGGGAGGACTGATCTCACTCGGGGCTGCATTTCACTGCCCACTGTCCTTCCACCAGGCTCCTGCCTCTGTCTATGTCCATCTCACGCTGTGCATCTGATCTGCTTGGGCACATACAGGCCACAGAGAGACAAGGGAGGCCCCCAGGGCCTGTGAAAAGGCCGGCAAATAGTGTGTGTCATGTGACACACACTCTGGAGGGTGAGCCCACAGTGGTGTCCGGCCTGGCTGTGCCTGCCTCATCCACAACCAGAGCCATGGGGCTGGTGGTCCTCCAGCCTCAGCCATGGCTCCACCTGGACCTGGGTCTCCACACCACTCTCTGGGCGTAAGGACAGCAGCCCCAAACTTTGTCTTAATTCAAGGACATCTGCAGATAGGTACTGTTTCTGCCTAGGAACAGCTCTTAAGCTTCGGGGAGGCCTGACTGAAGACGTGTCACCCAGCCTGGATGGCTTCCCAGCCGGCACCTGAGCAGTGAACAGAAGCCTAGGCTGGAGACAGAGGAAGGCAGATGGCCCAGGGACTCCATCTCTCACTCCCCCTCTGGCTCCGGGGACCCCACACAGACAGGCTTATTATGGGATACCGCATGCCTAGCAGGACACCCCCAGGACAAGCTCTCAGCCTGGCAGGAGACTGTCATGCTCAATAACATGCTTGCTTACTCTCTCCCATGTAACACGGGCCCAGCCATCCCAGCCCAGAAACAAGCTACCAAGGACTCTGCCCGTCCTGGCAGTGTCCCCAAGTCCTTTGCCTCAGTCAGAACCTACTTGAGGCCTGGCTCTGTGCTCCTAGGGCTGTGGGCTCCTCCATACACAGGGTGTGTGAACCTCGCCGAGGAAGCCACACACTGGTGGGTTTAGGGTAAGGCACACAGTCACAGCCAGGGACAATGACAAGTCTGTAAAGGTGTCTGGCGAATGTCTCATAGTCTGTGCAGGTATTCAGAATAGGGGGCCACGTGACCAGCAACACAGTGAGGGGCCACACCACCCCTCATGCGAGTCTGTGGGGCACTGCTCCCCCAGCTCAGCCGTTGTGATAGGTACTACTGACAGTCACTCCCTCACAGCCCTTCTCTCTGGACACGGGTACCCGAGGGACCTCTCTCCTCAGCTGACATCTAGTGTTATCCCTGGCTCCCGAGTGTCTGTCTTCCTCAGATACTGGGCCATGGCTTCCTGTTAGGACCTGGTCAGCATGGAGTAGGCCACCCACATGTCTGTTTTATCAGTCACCTTCTAGAAGGCCTGGTTGCCACTGTCAAACACAGAAGCACAAGGTTAGACCATCACATTCAAACTTCAGGTCACAATTCCACCCAGAGTGGGTTTCGTCCACCACACAGAACTGAGACGGCAGAGAAGCCACAGCCCCTGGGGCCTTGAGATCTTCAAGTCCTAAGTCACTCCACTCAGGGTCAGGGATAATTCTCCACGGTGTGACTGGAGAGCCCAGGGGCTACACATAGCAGGTGCAGCCTCAATCACACAAACCAATGCCGCTACAGCCAGGGCCCGACCGATCACCTTAAGGAGGAGACTGGGGTCCAGAGTGGCAAAGCAACTTCTCTGGGGTCACACAGCCTTCTCAGGGTTCAGCCAAAACAATTCCTCTGGGTAATTCTTCTCCTGCCTCTGTCTCCCACGGACATCAGACTCCTGCTTCCTTAGTTGTTCAATGCAGACTCACACCAGCAACTCTCCAGGGACCTTCCAGCCTTAAGTCCCAGGCTGGGGCTACGCCTCCTTGTTCTCAGGCATCCAGGTTCATGGACTGAGTGTCTACCAGGTTCTCTGGCTCTCCAGCCTGCAGAGGGTCATTGTGGGACTACCCAGCCCAATCCTATAAACCAACCAGTAAATCCCACTTATAATTTAACATAGATATCCCATTGACTATCCCTCTAGGGAACCCGAATAAAAACTACTCATCTCAATATCCATTTTACTGTAGCCTTGAGGCTGGCCGTTTGGCACCAGCCTCTGTGACCACAACTCGGGGACACCTCTTGCTCACTTTCTGGGCCTGATGCCTAATCATTGGTGGGTCAGGCTCTCCCAGCCGACCCTGACACTTAGCTGCTCCCACTAAGGATCAAGCAGATGGCTGGGCTTTTGCTTCCCAATCTGGAGATCACACAGAGGCTATGCCTCAGATCTAGGGTTACAGATGGTGGGTCGAGCAGCTGTGGGGAACATGCCCTGCCTGGCATGACCTGTGGGCCAGTCAGATGCCTCCGGCACAGCTAAAGCCATTTCTGGAACTCCACGCTGCTGCAGAGGGCTCGGGTCTCATGTGGAAGAGAAGGTGGCAGGGAAAAGAGCCAGAAGACAGCCACGCACCGGCCAGGGAGGGGAAGATGGGGAAAGAGCCAGGGCAGACTCCAGGTCTCTCCGCCATGGTGGTCACTGGAGTGGTGGTGAGCAGTGTCCCCACAGCTCGGAGCAATGACTCCATGATCTAGATGATCTAGGCTCAGGTCTCAGCAGTGCCCCAACCACCTGTGACTCCATTGGGCCTTGGTTTCTTCATCACCTACAACATGGAGTTCCGGGGTTGGCATATGACTCAAGCCCATGTGCCTGCTGTTGTCCAGGCCCCATTGGAACTGATGCTCAGTAAACTTGGGTCCTACAGAGGGAATGTGTACCCCACCCTAGTCCCACTGAGAGAAGATGTCCGTGCTTTAAGGGGCTGCAGAGCAGAGAAATGGCTCAACAGATAAAGGTGCTTGTCTTCACTCTGACAACTTGAGTCGGATCCCTAAGACCCCCTATGGTGAAGGAGAAGCGACTCCCCCAAGTTGTAATCTGACCTCTATGCACACACCCCTAAAATAAATAAAATATAACAAAATTATCAAAAAAGGTTATAGAGCTAAAAGTGGACGAAACAGAACAGGGGGCCCCCAAACTGTGGCCGACACCGAGGTCCCCTAAGATCATTTAAAAAGGAACAGGGGGGCGGAGACAAGGACACAGAGGAGTTTGGAGAGAAAGTGGAAGAAGACAGGGTGGTTCATGCTGCTGCAGTCTATGGGCCTGTGTACTCCAAGGGTCCTGGTGACACCAGGGGACCCACAGTGCCTGGCAGCCTTGGGGACCTCATGGCGACAAACTGGCCAGAGCTATGGGAGGGAGGGTGAGGTCCAAGCATGTGGCATGGCCCCTCTCCATCTAGAACACTCAGGGCAGAATGGTGAGGACACAGACACCGCTGGGCCAGCCATCCAGGAAATGGAGGGCAAGACATGGGACTCTGACTCCTCAAAGGTCAGTAACCCACAAGGACAAACGTGAGCCACCTGGCTCGCCATCCCGTGCTGGCCACGCCTATGACAGCTATGGCCTGGACACCATCCACCCTAAGATGCCCTCGGCACTCATTAACCCTTCCTATAGGTCCCTGAGTAAGGCCTCAGACAAGAAGCAGGTCAGGGAGCCCAGCCCAGCTTCCCTGTAGCGACGGACGGCACAGCACTGTGTCCTTTACAACTGTGCCCAACACAGGGGTCTGTGGGCAGTGCCCCAGACCCAGCCTCCCCCACAGACTGCCCAGCGCAGATGCACATGGCACAGCACATGGTGAGTCTGGTAGGCAACCAAATGGGCAGGTGAGCAGCCTGGAGGGGCAAGCAGGACAGGTGTGTGTGTGTGTGCTTCTCTTGTTCAAAGGACACAGCAGAGACTCGGATTGCTCACAGGCCTGGGTCCGATCCAGATTCCAGGGGTCCCCCCTCCAGCCACTCATGAGGGAGCACTCATGAGGGATGAGACACTAAGGACAGGAGGCGTTCTCCAGCCAGAGCTGGGGAACCGGGGACACAGTCCCAGCCAAGCTGCCAGCCCAGATGCATCTGGCTAAGTCACTGCCCTCACAGGCAGCACACACCCGGCCTTTGCAGGGTGTTGCCAAAGGACTGACTGACAGGGCAGAAGGGCTGAGTGCCACCGGACTGTGGGCACGAAGATCTCAGGCTTCCAACTCCTGGTGTGCTCACCCCCTTGGAATACCAGCCCTTCTGGCAGAGAGGGTCAGTGGGGACAATGTCACGGGGCGCCCCATCTTCTGCCTCTCCCGGGAAAGGATTCTGCTCCCATCTTGGAGACCCTTCACAGTCTGCCAAGAGCCTGGACAGCAAACGTGTCACAGTGAGGCCAGCCTGCCAAGGCCACCGGAGCCAAGAACGACTTGCCTCAGGCTGTAAACAGTGGTCTCAGAGGCCCGTTGGGGCTGGGAACTTGTGCTCTGCCTGCCTACCCTGGAGGGGCAGTGACTATCTCAGCAGCCTGCATCTCTTCCTTTCCCAAGAAGGAACCAGGAGTCTGTGGGTCGAAGGCCAGGAAGACGGCAAAACAAGCGGGAGAAGCGCTACGAGGTGGTAGCCCCTCTCCAGGCCCACGCTTGACCAAAGGAAGTAGAGCTTTTTGTCAGCATCCTGACCCTACCGCAGGCTTCCAACTGCATCGAAGACAGGCTGGGGTTCTGGCGAAGGATGCCAGGCTTGATGAGGCCCCATTCAGTGAGAGCAAGAAGCCTCTTCCTACCCACCCTCTGGTTAAGTCTGGCTCCATGCTCCCAAGCCCCAGGCATCTCAGGAGGCAAAAGCAGACAGAACCCCGGAGAAAACTGTCATGGGACACAGCCTGTGTTCGCACACATCTCCAGGTCTCCCCACCAGCCTTTTGGCTGCCTGAGAACCTTTGAATGTGCTATCTCTGACACCTTGAATGTTTCTGCCTCCCCACCCTTTTGCCTGCTCCTACCCATTCATACTGTTCATACCTGGGGTTGATGGTCCCCTCATGCAGGAGGTCCCCCCAAGATATCAGACATCTTTTCCTGTGTTTCCAAATGCTGCCTCCCTCTCCTTCCAAGCACACACCCAGGTGGCAAACTTGTATCCATTGGATAAGGACTTGCCCAACAAACCAATGAGTGACTCAGATGATCATGTCACCAGAGAATGGGTACCAAGGCTTCCCTCATATTTCCCAGTCTTAGTTCAGGCCCCTGAAGCTCCCTGCAGCAGTAGGGAGCCCACTAGGAGACCAAGGAGGAAAAGAGAAAGTAGACTGGGGTGGGGGTGGCAACCCAAGTGCACTTACTCCAGCTGTGCAGCCCTGGGCCAGCACTCTAGCCTCTCTGTGCTTCAGCTCTCTCCTTTGTAACATGGAGGGGATGACGGTTGACAGCAGCACTCTGAGCTTCACGGACGGGACTGTGCATAGGAGGGACTTCTCTAAGAGACACGGGCACACGCCCAACAAGCAAGCCACCTTTCCAGAATGTTCCGCGGGGGTATCTCCCCAGAGTGCTCCTGCTGGAGGCTTCGACTATCTGGATTATAAAACTCTAGGTCTCTAAGTTCCCCATCCCAGGCCCCATCTGATGCTCTGTAGAACAGGCTGGCTGTGGCTGGATGGGTATGCCCACGGGCAGTTCTGATCAGAGTCACAGGAGAGCCGAAGTCACAAGCCACCCTCTAGAAGCTCAGCCTGCTAGCTGGAAACCCTAGAGAGCCCAAGGAAGTCAGCGGCTCACTGCAGCCCCCTTCAAAAACAGCACATGGCTTGTCTTCCCTCAAGGGGGGGTGCTGGCAGGCCAGATCCTCAACCACAGAGGCCACTTGATGTGCCAGGATACAGGGACCAGGAAGTCAGGAGCAACATGTGCTGGTCGCAAGGAAGCAGGTGTTATCCACAGCAGCCTGATGCATCCTGAAAAGGGTCCACAGAAGTGGTCTTTGGTGCAGTAAGCCCATCCCCAGGTAGGAGGGGGAGTGAGAGAGGGAGAGGGGGGAGGAGAGGGAGAGAGAGAGGCGGAGAGAGGGAGAGAGAAAGGGAGAGACATATGGATGTGGGAACCCATACCCGAATGCAGCCACAGGGCGAGACCTGTCAGGCTGTCTGTCCATCAGCGCTTAGTGGGGAGAGAGCCACACTCACAGTGAGTAGAAGACATCAGGAATAAGGGCGGCAGCACCTAGTTCACAGAAGGTGCAGAGCCAGGAGGCACACGGGTGACCACCAATGGTAGGGTGGTACCCAGATGGGGAGTGAAAGGCTGTGGTGAGGGCTGCTCAGCTCTGAGGCCATATGACAAATGCTATTTGCTTTTGGTCTGTTTTGGGGTGCTGCTGATGAACCCAGACTTCACCCTGTGTGCGTGCTACACACCCACGCCTAGCAGCATACACCATAGCCTTGATCTGAACCTCATCCTAGAGCTTCAATGAAAATCCTTCTGACCCTGGGGCCCGGGTCATTTCATCTGCAAAGCAGGGGGATCTCAGGTCCCTCCATGCTTCCTTCCTTGTGTCCCTTGACATGGAGCCTTAAGACTGAGGCTAGAAGCCTACCGGCCAGGGCCTACAGCATGAGAGTGGTGTCTGCCCAGAAAGCCACCTGGGTCGCCTCATCTTAGTTCTGACAGTCCCCATGACTGTCCTCAGTCTGAACTCTGACAGCTTCTGCCACAGCCTGGGACTGAGCCCATAACAACCCACAGCTGCCCTTTGGCACGTATGGTCTGTCCACTGGAGACTCCCATGTGTGGGATTCCCAAGCAAGAGCCAGGCCTGGGGCCTCCCCCCAGGGCCATCAGAACAGGACACGGAAGACAGTTGGGCATGGACAGTGAGACCTTCGGCTAGGTGAGAATTCAGGGCTCAGGGGTCTCCAGGGCAGCCTCCCAAGGACAGACCCTAAAACAGATGGGTCAGGGCCATGCTCCCCTGGGACATGGATGGACTAGAAAGGGAGGAAGAGGAAGAATGAGAGGGAAGAGAGAAAAGGAAAAGGAAAGGAGATGAGGTGGGGGGGGCTGGAAGAATGCAGGACATGGCCTTCAGGGCCTCCTCACAGGGCTGGGGTGCAGCCAGGAGGTGGAGGCAGGAGGTGCCCTAGCTCTGGCCTTCTGTCAGCAGAGCCTGGTTCCACTATGGGCCCCAGAGCCCAGCGTCTAGACTGGGATGTGCCTGGCAAGACAGTGAAGGGCTCTGGGATTACTGGCCAGGCTCCTACCGCAGGCGGGCAAAGATGGGTAACTATGCTTCAGCTTGGCCTGCAAGATCCGGGGCCTCTTTACAGAGAGGAGGACGATTTCATCCACAGGTCCTGGGGTGCAAAGGGAACTCATAAACGCTGGTGGCCCTATCATTCTGACAGGGTCCATGTTCTCTTGAGCTGGCCAAGGGCCCTCCTCATCCTCATACCTCCGCCCGGCTGTGGCTCTGTGCCCAGGCCTTGGCTCACCAGCAGTCAGGCAGCTGCTCCCTGGCCTTGGGGACAGGCCCCTGGGAACAGTGCCATCACCGGGTGCAGAGCAGGGCGAGGCCCCATAGAGGATGCCGTCAAGAAAGAGCGAGGTCTTCGACACACAGTGTGATTCCTGAGTGGGGACAAAGAGAGGAGGCTCTGTCTTCGGCAAGGGATAGCTGGCACCAACCCCTCCCACCCAGGTCCCCAAACAGCCCTGGCACCTCACACAACAGGCAACGGAGCCACCAATGGCATCCACGCACCGTGACATCTAAGCTCGCTGTGGCCTCTGTTCTTCCCGCTAGCACATATGCCAGAAGTTCCCTTTTCAGAAGCTAAGATCAAAATAAAACAAAAACAAACAAAAAAAATCACTTAAAAAAGAATCTCTTCCCACCTGCAGACAGTAAGAAAAATATATCTAGGTAATTCTTTGATTTTGACTTTATACTGTGGGACTGGGTCTCACGATGTGGTGCAGGCTATCCCTGAACTTGAACTCTGTAACCCAGGCTGACCATGAACCTGGGATCCTCCTGCCTTCACCACCTAAATAGCTGGAATGAGGCCTACTGGTAGGGCGTTCACAGAGCTCCGCATTCCTCATCTAGAAATCTTACAACTGAAAGGCTCAGGAAACTAAAACCGAAACAAAACCTCCAGAGTATGTGGCTTCAAACCACATAAAGACAGACATGTGGACGGCCACCTACCCGCTCCATCTCAAGTCCATACCACACACATCATATGCAGGAACCAATGTTTAGACCACAGGGCAGCTGACCCTAGTGGGGACACAGTGGTAATGTACAAACAGGCGGTCAATCAAGTCAGGCCTGGTAGTGGAACTATAATCCCAGCATTCGGGAAACTGAGGCAGGAGGATTAGTACAAGTTGAAGGGTAGCCTGGGGAACTTAGTAAGACCATGCCTCATGATGAAAAGAAAATGGTGAGCTGGGGCTCTCGTTCCATTGCAGTGTGCCTGTCTAGCAGACAGAGGTCAAGGATTTTACCCCAATACTGCCCAGAGCAAACAAAAACCCCAGTGGGTGTTTTGATAAACCTCTCTGGTCCTAAGGGTCCCGGGTTAGAGATTACAGCTCCACTGGATGAAAAGAGACCACACTCAATTCTTTCTACAGCTTTCCAAACGTTGATTAGCACCCAGAGACATCAAGTTCACGGAACAGAGTAGCGTGGCTGTGCTGGGGCTGGGGACCAGGACCTAACGAGGCTAGAGAATTCATCTGGAAAGAGCCAGCGCTAGGGATGGGTAGGGACCACGAGGATACTTACTATCACTGGGCCAACTAGCATAGCTGGACCAATCCAGGTCACATGACATGAGCTTTATCACAATCAAAACGTTGAGGTTTAGGCAACATGCCAGTCCGAAAGTCTCCTGAAGGAAGATTAAAAGTGGGACAAAGGTTGGGTGGTGTTGGCGCTTGCCTTTAATCCCAGCACGCAGGAGGCAGGTGGATCTCTGTAAGTTGGAGGCCAACAACCTGGCCTATAGAGTGAGTTCCAGGACAGCTAGGACTGTTACACAGAGGAACTCTGTTCCCCGCCCCCCCCCAAAAAAATAAAGGTAGGACAAAGAGCACACTTTTCTCTGCACATAACCTTGTCAGCCAGCATGCATGACCCCCTGGCTACACCACACTGTATAAGAGTTACCTATCCCAGGCCACAGCCCAGATGTTGAGATTTGGGGACAACTGTTCCAAGCTAGGGTTTTGCCCCATTGTGAGCTGCTGTGTGACAAGAGTGATGTCACACAACACCTCTGAGCAGTGTCCCGAGATGGTGGGTACAGACCACCACCTGGGCAGGAGATCACGGCCCTTAGATGTTCAGTAAAACAGCTGGCTTATAGCAGTGGTACTGGAGCGCTGGAGGAGCCCACTGGGATAGAGAAGAACATAACATCCAAGATCCTCCTGAGAGGTCCCCACGAGCCCCATGGAGATGTTCCATCGGCTTCTCAAAAAAAGTACCACAGCAGGAGGAAAGTGAGACTGGTCCATTTGGAGGAGGCAGGTGGGGCAGAGGGTGACAGAGGTGTCTGGAGTGGGTGACGGAGACAGTGGAGGAGGGCTGACAAGAGAGACAGGGAGGTGACAGCCCTTGCTATTCTTACTTAGGGAGCGGAGAGAAGAGGTGAAGTCAGGGTCAGTTGGTGGCCCTGTCTTCAGGCGAGCAGTCAGATGCCCTCAACCTGGCAGCCTGCAGTGGCCACCCACACAGCCCCTGCTGGGACCACTGCAGTACGCTACACCCTGTTGTCCAGGCCACCAGCCTGCTGATGGCATCTACCCCTCTAAAGGGGTCTGCAGGTCTCTGGAGCCCCTGAACACTCCCCAGCCTAGGGTTGTGGGGACACAGTGCCCCCTCTGAATAGAGTGTCCCACTTCAGTTCTTTTTGGAGGCAGAGCTCCCAAACTTAGCCTTCACAGAGAAACACAGATGGAGGCGTAAACTCTGGTTCCCACCCAAGGCAGACTGACAGACACAGAAGAAGTGGGGGTGGGGGGAGTCTCGGGGAGCACCCCTCCTTCCTCCACTTTGCCAATCCTCTGGGGTCAGATAAACACAGCAGGCGTTCTGCTGTGTGTCCCTGAAGGGATGTTCATGTTTGAACACCTCCCTCCTGCCAGGCTTCTGGTCAAAGCTCCAGCTGTCCCTGCTCACTCCACACAGCCCTGCCACCAACAGAAGGACTGCTTGTCCCAGCCAGGCTCCACCCAACAGGGGAAGCCACAGGAGACAGCCCTGGATGCCAGCCCAGGCTCCACGGCGCAGGCCAGGAACCACTCAACCGACGGGGGCACCACCGTATCTGCAGAGGTCAGACGTCCAGAGCGAGTGGGTACCACTGGAGAGACTGCAGCAATGACCAAAGACCCCAGGGAGCCACCCAGGAGCGGTCAAAATCTCCCCATGCAGCCTGACCAGCAGGATCCAGGCCACTGCCTGTCCTTACGGTAGATGCACCTGTGTTCTGCCTGCTTACATCCTTGCTACCCACCTCCAGGAAGAGACAACAGCTTCTGATGAGCAGGGGGTCCTGTTTCCAAAGCTCTGAGCCCGCCCCTCCATTACTGAGCCTAACCATAGCAGGTACAGGGATGTGGTGCCCGGTGGCTTCCCTGGTGCTCAGCTGTCAACCACTTACAACCCTACTCACCCAGCCATCGGGGGGGTCTACTTCCCTAACAGCCAGGAGAATGTGTCTTCTCTCCCCCTAGGAATCCTGGGCCAGAAACAGAAGCCCCTGCCTGCTCACAGAACAAGCTGCCACTAACAGCATCAAGAAACTGTCTGTACCACACAGAGAGACAGCCACTTCACACCAGCCAAAAAGCTGTACCTCTCAACCAGGAAGCTGAGGCAAAGCCCCAGGCTGCCCACCATTGGGCTGCCCACCCTCCAGAGACCTACCCCCTCCCAAACTTCAGAAAACACCCCACTTGCCAGTAGATTAGGGACACTGTTCCAAGCTGAAACTGAACAGGGGCCCACGAATGGGGTCCTGGTGGCCTGGTATATGGAGTTTACTTAGGGTCTCAGAAAGGCTGACACGACTGGCTACTCTCTCCTGTCTCACAAAGAACAATCTGAAGGACTACCCAGATTGGGATTCCAGGCCCTAAACTGGGGTGACATCTGAAAACTGGGAGGGCTCCAAGCATTAAGCCTTCCCCGAGGGCCCGCAGTCCTCCCAAGGTTGACCCCGGCATAATTCCAGCCCCTCTTGGCAACTGTTTTCCCATCTGTCCGGTTTTCCCACTTGACTTTTACACCCAGGCCTTGCTCTCCTGTATGCACTAGGTGCTCAATAAATGACCAACAGTTCGTCAGAGAACGCAGAATGTACACAGCTGGCCCAAGATCAAAGTCAAGCACCAGGGCTTGTGTGGGGCTCCCAGAGGACTCCCTTCCCCAGGACTTGTCTGCAAGACTGTCATCTCCAAGTTCTCTCACACAATAGACACGCCCCGGCAAGGCCAGAAGAAACCTAAGCCAGGCTGACCTTCAAATTCAGTTAAAAATGGATTTTGCTGATCCTAATAAAAGATCCATTTAGCTCCTGAATAAAGGAACAGATTCCTGGCAGCCCCACCCCGTCTAAACATGCCCTAAACCCGGGCCCCAGGGCTCCCTTGCAGGCCCAAGAGAGATACAGAAAGCTGATCTCCCCACCACTGTGCTAAGGGGGTGTCTGTTCAGGGTGGCTGCTCAGGGCTCCCCAGGCCTGGCCACCAGCAGCTGGGAAGTGCAGGCTGTGTCCACCCACCAGGGAACAGCTCCAGGAAGCCTCTTCTGGAATCCAGAACTCTCTCCACGCTCCCTGTGGGCACAAGGAAACAGGCGCCAGCCACCCCCAGACACGGCTCCCTTTCTCTCTGGAGTTTAAACAAGTCTGGGGGCAGTCACCACAGTGAGTCAAGAGCTCAGGAGCCCGTGAGCCCAGGGTCACAGGCCTCTCTGCCATTCCTCCAGGGGAGCTGGTGTTTACAAAATCCATGCAGGACCTTCCCCCAGAGTCCCCTAAATCCAGACTAACAGAGACAGGCAGAGAATAGAGGACCTGCTGTCCCTGCCAGAGATGAGGTCAGCCTAATACCGCTCGCTCTCTCTTTATGGGTGATACTGAAGATCCCAGAGACTCCTTATGTAGCTGAACCACACTCCAGCCCCTCACTGGGGGATTCTAGGCAGGGGCTCCACAACTGAGCCTTGCCCAGGTCCCCACTGGGGGATTCTAGGCAGGGGCTCCACAACTGAGCCTTGCCCCAGGTCCCCACTGGGGGATTCTAGGCAGGGGCTCCACAACTGAGCCTTGCCCAGGTCCCCACTGGGGGATTCTAGGCAGGGGCTCTACCACCGAGCTGTTCCTCAGCCTCTCAGTGGCAATTCCCAGGCAAGAGCTCTGTAGATAAGCTACAGCCCCCAGTCCTCTCTTCAGAGTTTCCGTTGAAGAGAGGGTCTCGTTAAGCTGCCCGGCCAAGCCTGAATTCACTCTACCACCCAGGTTAGCCTGGAACTCCATCTAGCTGAGGATGGTGTTGCAATCCTCCTACCTCAGCCTCCTGAACAGCCATAGTGATAGATCTGAGCCACCAAGTCCCTGACCTCCCTCCTAGGAGACCATCCTATTGTTACCTCCACTTCCTTCCCCAAATCTCAGGTTCACTTGGCAGAGAACCTGTCCTGCCCCAGGATGACAGAGCTTCCCCATCCCAACGCTCTCCCTACACAGTATTCAGTGTTTGCAGGAAACATTACTGTGTCAGGCACCAGGCACAGCAGATCCCTGGGGCTGGGGGCGTGGAGGGCGGCGGTTCACATACACCCAGCATTGGTACGACGGATTCATCTAAAGCTGAACCAGACTGTGTAAAAGGGACAGAACAAGGGACCTCAGGACAAGAGAAAGAGCTGCCAGCAGAGAAACAGCTACCAGCCAGGTGCAGAGGCACATACCTGTAATGCAGGCCACCACCTGGAAGGGGGCAAAGTCTTAGCTGGGTTCAAGGTCAGCCTGGGCTACGGCACAAGTTCAGGCCATAGGGAGCTATATAATGAGCCCCAACAGCAAATTTGCTGTTAAAAGTTTTAAAATAGGGGCTGGAGAGATGGCTCTGTGGTTAAGAGCACTGACTGCTCTTCCAGAGGACCCAGGTTCAATTCCCAGAAACTACAGGGAGTTCATAACTGTAACTCCAGTTTCAGGGGATCTGGTACACACACACACACAAAACACTAATGCACATAAAACAAACAAGTTTAAAAATAGGAGCGCAAAAGAGCTGGAGAAACGACAGAGTAACGTCTAAGCCGGCTTTCTGAGCGGTGGCACGGAGTCCTGGAGCTGTTCGGATGACCAGCTGGAGGAGCTCAGGAGGTTCACCTTGGCCACCGGGAGCCATGTAGCAGCAGACAGGCACACTCACGCTGTGCACACTCAGCCTTCCAGTCTCCGCAAGGGGCTTCCCATTGCATGCTCCACGGGCTGGTAAAGAAACAGAGGGAAGCATGCCAGCTCACGCGCTGGATGCTTGACTCTAGACAAGCAACTTGGCTGCTCTGGGAACCTGTGAGGCCCCTCCTAGCTCTCACTCCTCTCTGGCCTGTTTGTCTCTCTCCTCTCCTGCCAACTCCTAAGACCTGCTCTGAACACACAATGGCTTCTTATTGCTCAAGTGAATGGAACAAGGCCCTCTGTATATTAAAAACAAACAAGCAAAAACAAACCATCTGGACTAGAGAGATGGCTCAGCAGTTAAGAGTGTTGATTACTCTCACAGAGAACCTGAATTTGGTTCCCAGCACCCACATCAGAGAGGATACAACCTAATGGGACTCCAGTTCCAGGAGTATCTGACGCCCTCTTCTGGCCTCCATGGACACTGCACTCACATGCACATACCCATACATGCATATATACATAATTAAAATAAATCTTTTATTAAAATGTGAAATCTCAGAAGCCTAAACCAGAAACTCCAACCGTGTATTCTTTCCCATCCATATACACACAGAGACCCACATGGCACCTAGATGTCACTAGGCAGGTCTGTTCACTGGTGTGTTGAGAAGTTCAGGACCAGCCAGAGGCCAAGAGAACTGGGTACCAGTCATATACTCTTAGTAAGTGGTTTCTTCCTTGTCAGGTGACATAGAACTCAGATCCACACACATTCACACATAAACACATACACACAGACAAATGCATACACACAAACAGACAAAGGCACAGGCATACACGCAGAGGGACAGACACACACGCAGAGACACGTACATATACACAGATATACACAGACATACCCACTCACTCACACACCACTGCCTCTATAACCGGGGGCCCTGATCTTCATCTGCAGGCAATACTGATGCTGCCGACCCAGCTGTGCAGTGTGGCGACAGAAGGGGTCACCAGGGTCAGGTGAGAACGAGGGGCAGGGTCACAGATCCCCCTGTATCTTTTCTCACACAGGACTGCACTAAGCGAGATGGAAAGTTTTGGAGGAAGTCGAGTGCTTGCCAGGACTCGGCTGGCCTCTGTGGCTACTCCCCGGGATAAAGGCCCCTGTGCAGGACGGAATGAATGGGAGCTAAGAGCTGTGCTGATGGAGAACTACAGTTAGCATTCAATAATCTCTTACTCTTAGGGGACATGTTTATGGGACAGGTTTGGGGTTTTCTTTTCTGCTGTGGCTGTTTATTTTCTGTGTGCATTGGTGTTTTGCCTCATGTATGCCTGGATGAGGGTGTCAGGTCCCCTGGAACTGGAGTTACAGACAGCTGTGAGCCACCATGTGGGTGCTGGGAGTTAATCCCAGGTCCTCTGGAAGAGCAGTCAGTGCTTTTAACCATGGAGCCCTCTCTCCAGCCCCACAGCTGGGATTTTCTAACTTTGCTGCAGAAGTCTGAGGAGCTTAGTTCATCTGAAGCACAGTGCTGGACACACTGCATCCAGAGGGTTCCCCAGGCTCAGCTGAGCAGCACACCCAGGCCCTCCTGGCCCCACAGCCACCAGCCACTTCCCCTGGCTCCTACTGCCTGAGAAACAGGGGCCGGTCAGTGTGCCACGAGTCCAGCTGGCCAGAGCTACAGTAGAGGGCAAGCTCCTGCAGAGCCAGCACATCTGGGAAGTCAGATGTCGTCATGGGTGTCTTCGTGACCAGGACTACTATAAAAGCTGGGCACCTGGGAACACCTGATCCAGCTGTGAGTTCTCTGACATGGGCATCACCATGATCTCTGCTCTATAGTTCAGAAACGACAGCACAGAAAAGGTGAGCAACTGGCTAAAGAACACACAGTGAACAAGGACAAGGCTCAGACTTGAACCAAGCATCATGCTCTACAGCCCACAGCTTCAGACAGGCAGCTGTGGCATTAGGCAGAATGTTCCAGGGCACATGATGTCTGGCATCAGTGTCACGCTCACATGTATGCATCCATGTATGGATGCTCCTGGAGCCAAAACACAGCTGAAGGCAGTTCCGGTTGGGGGGTGTCATTTTTCGGACTGCCTTTCTTTCCTTAGACTCAGTGTGAATACATTCATATCTATAACCCTGTCTTCAGTGACCGTGTCCCACTCTGCACCTGGCCTGGACATCAGAGGCTACCAGGCATTGAGTAATCAGGGCTCAGGATGACAGCGCCCAGATTCCCTCTCAGCAGGGCAGAGAAGGTGCTGAAGATGCTATGAGGGAAACTGAGGATGGTGTGAAAAGGACGGTGTGGATAGGGTGGTGTGGACAGGGAGGTGTGAATAGGTTGGTGTGAACAGGACAGTGTTGATAGGGTGGTGTGAAGAGGACAGTGTGTATAGGATGGCATGAACAAGACGGTGTGAATAGGGTGGTGTGAACAGGACAGTGTGTATAGGACAGCATGAACAGGATGGTGTGAATAGGGTGGTGTGAACAGTGCAGCCTCCAAGTTGTAAGACTGGATGGTGGCCTGAATGTCCCTCCTCTATTCCTTTCTGATATTCCTACAACAGCAAGAGAAGAACACAGCTGGTTACTAACTGGACATGGGGCTTCTGATATCAGAAATGGCTCTAAGTACTGTCCATGCATTAACTAACTCAACCCCTTCCTGAGGCATTTACAGATGAAGACACCAAGAAACAAAGAAGGAAAGCTGTTTGCACATCACCCACCCCTCAGCTTAGGAGTGCTGTAGCATGGGTTTTTTGTTTGCTTAGATTTATTTTTATTTTGTGTACATGAGTATTTTGCTCCCGTGTGTGTACACCATAAATGTGCAGTGCTCGAGGAAGCCAGAAGAGGGCGCCACTGAGTCACCGGGAATTGGAATCACAGCCACTGTGTGAGGCCACTGAGAACCAAACCAGGGTCCTCAGGAAGGAAGACCAGCCAAGGCTCTTAAACACTGAGCTAGTTCTCAAACTCCTGGAGCTTATTTGTCACCATTAAAATGAAGAAGTTTCAAATTTTTCACTGGAATCTGGGGAGAGAGACCAGATGGCAAAGTGCTTGCCATGCAAGCCTGAGGACCCTCTGAGTTCAGATCCCCAGTGCCCATCTGAAAGCCACGGTCAGCAGCATGCACCTGGCTGGGAGGGAGGCAGAAACAGGAGGCTCCCTGAGGCTCCCAGGCCAGCCAGTGTAGCTGAATCAGTGAGTGCCCTCCCCACCCGGGCAGAGAGTAAGGCAGCAGGTGTTCCAGGAAGGCCATAGTAGATATTGTCCTATGGCCTCTACACACACATGCGTACACCCAAACGCATGTATACATACATACACACTCATACACACAAGTCATCTGTTGACAGACAGGCTTGAACATGAGAAAGAACATTATCCATGCGGACCACAGCATGTTACACTATGCCTCAAGACCTGAAGTCCCACCAGCAGTCACTCCGCTTCTCAAGCCTGCAGGCAGAAAGGGGGCGGGGCGGCCTCTGGGGAAAGCAATCCTGCTCAGCAGTTCCTCAAGAGGTGAAGGCCAGAGCAGTGACCTGACCCAGCCATCCCACACCGAGCAAGTAAAGAATGGCTGGGTGCAATGTCACACACCTGTAATCCCAGCACGCTAGAGGCTGAGGCAGGAGGATCACTGCAAGGTCAAAGCCAGCTTAAGCTACACAGTGAGAGTCTATGGAAGAGAGAGGGGGCAGAGGAGATAGTCACATGAGAACTTGTGTATGAATTCTCAGGGTGACCGGAGAGATTGTCCAATGGCTAAGAGCACCTGCTGCTCTTGCAGAAGACCCAGGTTCAGGTCCCAGCCCCACCCTGTGGCTCACAACCATCTATGACCACTGTTCGAGCTCCTCTTCTAGCCTCCAAGAACACAAACATGCAAACATCCGTGTATGTGGGGAAAAAAGCAAATCTTTTAAAACACACGAATAAAAAGAATGTGACTATCCACCCCCAGGTGAGCAGATAATAAAGTGTGGTCTGTGTATAATGGAGTATTATTTGGTAATGAAAAGGAGTGAAGTTCTGATGTCTACTCTGATGTAGAAATCTGAGAACACCACAGTCCATTCCCATCTGTATGAACTGTCCACAGAAAACCCACAGAGACCACACATTGTGTTTCCAGGGCCTCAGGGGAGGAGAAAGGGGCCTTTTCAGGGGTGCCGAAATGATCTACATTAAACAGTGCTGCTAGCTGCACGGTCTGGGTGTCCAAAACTCACTGCAGTCTACAGCTTTAGAGAAACTTTTACATGCAAATTGGTTCTCAGAAAAGCTGCAATAAAAACCAAATTTCTCATACCACCAAGCTACGCCCCGAACCCAATAACTTTTTAAAATAATGAAACTCAGACAGGAGAAACTGGCCAGGGCTCTGGCTGGCCTCCAGGCTGCTCTAGGGGTTCAGGGGGACCAGGGCGGTCGCCCTGACCTGGGGAGTCCCACCCTGAGTCCTGAGCTAAGGATCCCACAGGGGCTTGGCAGATGTGGGAGGGAGAGAGGGAGGAAGAAAAAACACTCATCCATCACCCACTTCCATGACCCCAAGAGAACTCATCTTGTGACAGGCGGGCAGACAGACTGGGATAAAGATACTTAGTAGAAAAGTATGGAAATCCCCACACACTTTAATTAGTGGACACTTTATATTGAGAACAAAAGCTAAAGTTACCGGATGCAGACCATCCTCAAACTGGCCCGGCACCTCTGCTAGGAGTCAGGCACCTTGGAAGTCTCTGCTCCTGGAATAATGCCATCCGAAATACATTTAGGTAAGGGGGAAATGATGTGATTATACTCTAATCTCAAAAAATATAATTAAAAAAATATTTAAGTCCAGGGACAGTGAGATGGTTCCACAGTTAATGCCACTTGCTGCCAGTTTGAGGGTCTGAGTCCAATGCCCAAAACTCACCTGGTGGAAGGAGAAACCAACTCCTGAAAATTGTCCTCTGACCTCCATATGTAGACTGTAGTATGCACAGACATAACCATGTACATACACATACACAAACACACACACATGCATGAATAAATTCATCTGGGCACGGTGGCTAGTGCAGGCCTTTAAGCCAGCACTCATTCAGTGGGGTCAGCAGGGCCAAGAGCTCAGGGTCACCCTCCAGTATACACTGAGTTTGAGTCCAGCTAGACCAAACTACTCCGGACCTTGTCTCAAAAAAAAAAAAAAAAAAATGTAGGGCCTGGGCTCAGTGGGTAAAGTGGGTAAACTGAGGAAGGCACTAACACTGACCTCTGTTCCCCAGACATTCACACGCCACACACAGTGAGGTCTACTACCTTCCTTAATTAGATAAAGTGTTAACGCTCCCCCCATAAAAGACATGGCACTCTCCCTTCCCAGTGGCCATACAGCCAGGGAATTTCTGATCCTCTGGAGTGACAGGTTTATGCCAGCATACCTGGGGATCAAACCCAGGGCTTTATACGGGATGAGTGAGCATTCTCCCAACTGGGCCACATTCCCAGGTCCAAGAGAGAACATTTTGATCTTTCCAGTACCATGGGGGAGGTCAGATGTGAACCTCTGGCGCCCAGTGGAGGGTTTGTCAAAGGCCTGGTGTGCTCACAACTGTTTCTTCCTAGCTCATCAAGATGGAGCAGGAACGGTCTCACTGTAAGTTTGGAAAGATGTTCCATGTCCAAAGAGGATTGCTCAAAAAACTTCAGAGAGGCACAATTTCTAGAATGTAAACTTCCTGAGAGATTAATAAAACTTACAAACCTCCAGCTGGGGTGATAAGAAAGGAGGAGGCAGCAGCGGTCCCCAAGACTGGAATGAGAGGAGTCATCACCACAGAACCCACAGATGGCACGGGAGCACGAGGGGAGGGAGGGCAGATGAGTTACACCATGAAAACCAGACCACACTGACACAGCACACACATTCAGAAAGTAGAAATGACCAAAGCTGACCCAAGAAGACACGCAGCTCACAGGAGGACAGAAGGACGGCGGATGGGCACACACGGGGACACACATACATACACACATACACACACACCCTCCACATGAAGACAGTCGGCCACCTCCCCATCTGTGATGCAGGAACTGGGTGCATGGCTGCAGAGGGCTCCTCCACATGATCCTGGGCAAGCAGGTCCTGGCAGCTGTGCCTTGAAGACTCTCTATTTGCTGTGTCTTTTAAAGGCACACTTCATGCCATTTTTATTGTTTTCTTCCCCTACCCTCCCATCTTCTCTAAGACTTTGATCTTGCTAATTGCGGTTTTGCCAACGACAACGCTTTTCAGGAACTCCATTCCCAGGCTGCCAAGAAATCGGAAGAAGAGGCGACAGAGGATGGGCGCTGGCAACTCTGCTTCAGCTGCGCTCTATGTGGTTGGCCAAACAGGCTGACATGCACAGGTCAAGAGCTGTGACCACCAATTGCCAGCAAATGTGAAAATGGTGCTTACGGCCAAGTACCAAAGTCAGTCATCAGGTAGGGGTTGAAGGGGTTAGAAGATACTCCCAGAGCAGGAAAACAGGCAGAAGAAGAGAGCTGGACAGTGGGGACAGCCAGAAGCTCAAGGAACAAGAGGAGTCAGCTGCTGGAGTATATGCAAAACTCACCCTGTGAGTCTAGCAGCACCTACTACCCCCAGAAAAAATCAGAATATGCTATGTGCCAGACCTTGCACTGGGTTCTGAAAGTTAGAAATATCCACGAGAGTGGGAAATATGTGGCTCTCACCTGTAATCCCAGCATTAGAGATAGTGAAGCAGGAGGAATTCCATGAGTTCAAGTCCAACCTTGGCCACTAAGGGAGACTATCTCAACAAAGAAAAAGCAAGAACGCTGTGGGGATGGGTACAGTGCTGAGGACCATGGGTCTCTATAAATTCTTGATTCTTTTAAGATTTATTTTATTATTTACATATGTGCCTCTGTGGTACGTATATACTTGTGGGTGGATGGGCACCTGAAGAGGCCAGAAGAGGGCATCAGATCCCTTAGAACTGGAGTTACAAGTGGCTACCTAATGGGCTGCTGGGATACGAACGCACATCCTCTAAAAGAGCAACAAATGCCCTTCACCGAGTCATCTCTCCAGCCCAAACTCCTGATTCCTTTTTGCCCCTTCTATGTGGGAAGGTCAACAGTCACACCCAGTGGGGATCTGAACTCCTAACTCTTGACCTCAAAGTGCCCCACTTCCCACATCCCCTTCTGGCTCCTGGGATCATGGCAGGGTACGGAACTTGTGCCTTCAGGCGATAGCTTCCAACTGTAATGGAAACCAAGGACAGGAGGGACAAAGCGTACTGGTTAGTTTTACCCCAACTTGACCCAAGCTAGGGTCATAGGAGAGGAGGGAGCCTCAATTAAGTAAATGTCTCCATAAGATCAGGCTATAGGCAAACCTATAGGGCATTTTCTTAATTAGTGATTGGTGTGGCGGGGCTGGGGGGGGGTGTCCATCCCTTGGTTGGTAGTTCTGGATTCTGTAAGAAAGTGGGCTGAGCAAGCCAAGAAGAGCAAGCCAGTGAGCAGCACCCCTCCATGGCCTCTGCATCAGCTCCTGCCTCCAGGCTCCAGCCCTGTTTGAGTTCCTGCAGTGATGGATTGCTATGTGGAAGTGTCAGCCAAATAAGCCCTTTCCTCCTCAGGTTGCTTTGGCCATGGTGCTTCATCACAGCAATAGCAACCCAAAGGAGGCTAATAGAGCCCTGGACTACACATGATGTCCAAAGTCCTCTACAGACAGACAGACAGAAGATGTATTGGCATTTTGACCACTATGCAACATCAGGAGCTTTCCTGGGAGTCAGTACCTGAGTGCTCCTTCATCCCTTAGGTGGGCACTGGAACCCAGAGACAGGCCAAAGGAGGCTCTGGTCCCAGGTGCCCTGGCTGCAACCAACTGTTGAGAACAGGGTCTGGACTTCCTGTCCCTGCTTCCTAAGACTATGTCTCGTGTTCTGGCCACTCTGGCCCTTGTCAGCAGCATCAGCTGCTTTATGTCCCAGCCCTGGGAGGTAGGTCCTATGAGTGTCCTGGTGTGGGAGTGAGAAGGCAGAAGCCAAAGAACCCAGCAGGGAGCAGGGGGCATCAGCCCCGGCTGTATATAGCAATTGGCACCATGCCACATGCAGCCTCAGTTTCCCCTCTGGGTCCTAAACGCCAAATGCTGACATCACCCTTCATGGTGATCCTGATGCCGATGGATGGTGATGGAGTCAGGTATCAGGAAGCTGGGAGGGGTTTACAGGGAAGTGTGAGACAAGAGGGGCCACCCTGTACCCCTCCTCACATTGATCCTCTAGGGTCCTGTGTATAGACTATAGCCACCTCCATCAGGGGGTGGGAGTCGCTACCCCAGCCTTAGCCATGTGCCGCCTGCAGCTGCTGATACTGCACTCTACTGTCCTGGTTAAGGGCCTGGCACAGGGCAGCCTGAATCACAAGGGATCAGTCATGCCCCTTGGGGCTCAGAGCCCCTGGTCCCTACAGACCACAGAGCAAGCCTGTCAGCTGGCCCACTCCCTGCTACCCAGCAGAGTTGCAGGTGACAGAGGCAGCTGCTCCCCAAAGGTGGGGGGGGAGATATTTTGTTTGGGCTGTAACAAAGCTCGCCTGAAGATCAGAGTGCAGAGCTACCCACACTAGTTAGCCAGAGAGGCCAGGCAAGGGTGGCACATACTTTTAAAGGAGGCAGATGGAGCTTTGTGAGTTCAAGGCCATCCTGAGGTACATAAAACTGGAATCAGTCTAAAAGAGAAACAGAGCTCATACCTTTGATCCCAGTACCTGGGGAGGTGGAGACAGGAATATAAGGTGGGAGGAGACAGGAGCTCAAGCATTCAATCTGAGGACTTATAGAGGCAGGGTAACCCATTCGGTCTGAGGATTTCATAGAGGTAGGACCTAGTGGCTGACTGCTCTGCTTCTCTGATCTTTCAGCTTTCACCCCCTAACATCTGACTCTGGGTTTTTATTATTAAGACCAAGTAGAACTCATGCTACAGGTGTGGCCTGGCAGAGTCTCTGCATCAACCTCAGAACGGCCTGGCTCTGGTGGCACTTGGCCTAGTCAGTCACCACAAGGTCATTCTGAAGAGGACCAATTTCCTCATTAACTTACCCACCCAAGACACTCGTCCCTAACACCGTCCTGTCCGCATCCCACACACTGAGGTCATACTGGGAACACTTCCGCTGCTTCACTGAAGTCCCCGCCTGGGCACCACAGCTTCCAACTCTGCTTTACCAGACACTGTGAAGCTGCCACCTACAGCTACCACCTACCTCTGCTGACTCACGCTGGCGCAGACCTCCCAGCACCGAGCCTCCATCCACCCACCCACTGACAGTAAGTGGCCAGTGGGGCCCAGACAGTTATCCCAAACTGAAGGAACTGGAAATCATTCCCCCAGAACCCACCAACCAAAGCCACGTCTGCCCCCAACATTTGTAACCAGGACAAGGGCTGGCTCAAAGAGTAAGAAGGGGGAATGGCAGAACCTAGTCTCACAAACACACACAAGGGTCTGCTGTGAGGATGAGGACAAGGTTACGGGGTGTGCTGCCCCCACATGAAGGTACCCAAGGCAAAGCCCAATGCCCCAGGACACTCCATGTCACTAGAGAAACATTGGCATACTCTCAACTCCCACAGGAATGAGGTCATTTGAGTCTGTCTCCAGAGAGGCCCTCTCCAGGGGAGCTCACACGACCCAAGGTACAAAGTCGGACTGCTGGGCCCTGGTGGATGGGTGCCCGCTGGCCATGCCAGGGCTAGGACTAGTACAGAGGCAGGTTTCACCCTGCCGCCTATGGCCATAAGGCACATGCAGCTGTACAGATGTGCTCTGAGGGCCTAGGCCAGTGGTTCTCAACCTGTAGGCTGTGACTCCTTTGGGGTCAAATGACCCTTCCACAGGGGTCACCTAAGACTATCAGAAAGCACAGATATTTACAGTACAATTAATAACAATAGTAAAATTACAGCTATGAAGTAGCAATGAAAATGAGTCTATGGTGGTGGTGGGGTCATCACAACATGAGGAACTGTGTTGGTAAAGGGTCACAGCATCAGGAAGGTTGAGAACCACTGGTCTAGGCCCTGCTGTTCCCAGAACCCCTGGATGTTACATGATCGGATAAGAGGGAAAAACAACATAGAACCGTGACACGGAATCTGCTGGAGGGACCTGCAACAAGGGGAGTCTTAGAATGGGAGCCTTAACCAATCAGACGTAACCCACAAATTACCCTGGGGGTGTCAAGCTGCCCTGGGCTCCCTATGAGTCTCTGGTCTCCCCAGGCTTGATGTTAGGATGGAGGCCAAGATCCCTGAGTCCCATACCCACGTCCTGTCACCCCCACAGAGGGTCTGGCAGGTTTGAGGGGCTCACCATATGGGGTCGGCATACTGACTCCAGGTGCTGTTTTGTCTGGAGCAGTGGCTCTCGGTCTTCCTAATGCTGCGACCCTTTAAGACAGTTCCTCGCCGGACAGTGGTAGCACACGCCTTTAATCCCAGCACTCAGGAGGCAGAGGCAGGTGAATCTCTGTGAGTTCAAAGCCAGCCTGGTCTGCAAGAGCTAGTTCCAGGACAGGCACCAAAGCTACAGAGAAACCTTGTCTCAAAAACACAAACAAAACAAAACAAAAAGACAGTTCCTCATGTGCTGACCCCCCAAATTATTTCGTTGCTACTTTGTAACTAAATTTTGCTACTGTTACCAATCATAACATAAACACCTGCTATGCAGAATGGTCTCAGACGACCCTTTGGAAAGGGTAGTTCAACCCCCAAAGGGGTCACAACCCATAGGTTGAGAACTGCTGATCCAGAAGCTGGTAGATAGTGGCTGACTGTAGACTCTTCTAAATCCAGGCTGGGAAGGTAGAAGCCAGGCCCTAGCTCCTGCCAAGCCCCTTCAAGTGCCACCTGTCCCTAGGACACAGGATATGCCTGTTGGTGATCCTACTCCAGCCTTGCCTGCCCTGTTGGTCCTGAAGTCTTAGGTTCCTCAACCTGGTCCTCTAACCTGCTAAGAAGCAAAGACCCCACTGCTACAGGACACCCGTCATCCACAGCATCCCTGCGTGGCCAGAGGACGGACAGACAGTGTTTGTGTTGGTGGGGGCGGGGGGCAGACTTACCACACCAGCAGATGGCAAGGGGAGCCCAGATAGGAACGTAGTGGACAGCAGGGAGGATTGGCAGGGAAGATCAGAGGCAGCTGGACACATGGTCTGTCCTCCAAGTGCACCGTCCCCAACCCATGTCTCCTAGAACATAGTACATGCCTCTGCCCCTCAGAGAAGAACAGGGCTTCTGTAAGTGGCACTCCTGGAGTTCTGGTCCCAGAAGGTGAAGCCTTCTCTATATTCTTCACTATACATGCCCATTTTACAGAGGGAGAAAACTGAGACCCTGGTGGACAGGCATCCTGCCTGCAGGCACTGCAAATGCGGGGCTGGATCCCAGGGTTCCCAGTGCTTGTGTCTCGAAGGACAGAATCTGTGTGAAGCTGGGGACTGAGGAGAGGGCAGGTCCCTGGCAAAGCACTGTCACACACGGTCCATCAGCTTGTGTGACAGAGAAGTCACCAACAAAGTGCACATAAGTTGAGACTTGTGGGTCCTTATGGCATAAGTTGTTCTGACCTGACTTGGTCATCCTCCAAGAGACGTAGGCTGCAGCACTGTATGGCAAATTTAAATCAATTTAGTGTGTGTGTGTGTGTGTGTGTGTGTGTGTGTGTGTGTGTGTGTGTGTATGGGTATGGGAGCCTGGAGGACAGCTCTGTGAATGCAGTGATTTCTTTCCCACATGCATTAGGGTCCCAGGGACTGAACTCAGGTTCCACAGCTTGTGCAGCAAACACCTTTACCTACTGAGCCATTTCGTTGGCCATGTGTGGTGAACTTCAAACTCAACCCTTCAGAGGTCAGGCTACCATCCTTAGTCCCACAGCAGGGCGCCCACACACCACAACCCATGGCCTCACCTTCCTTAACCCAGGGCTTTCCTGGACACAGGTCCTATGACTGTGACAGATGGGGAAACCGAGTAACAGTCACGTGGCAGAGTAGAGGCTCCTTCATACCACCCCATGTGTGCCCAACACAGGTAATGCAGCAAACAGGAAGCAAACTCCAAAATGCTCATCTCTAAGGAGGCGTCTTCTCGACATTCTGCCTGGACACAGATGTGAGAGACAAAGGGACCTGAGCCCAGGATGTGGGCTCCTCTACGGCCATGAAGACACAACCCGAGTTACCATCGCCAGGTCTGCCAGGGATTCTCCCTGCAGTACGAACTTCTCCAGGGCAAGGTCCCAAAAGAGCTGCGCAGACAGAAGGCCTGCAGCCTTACAAATGCTCCTGGCCTTCAGCCCTGCCCTCTTCCCCACCCTGCTTCCAGGGAAGGCTCAGTTTTTAAGACCTTTTGCCTCCACTTCCTCTTTCCCAGTAGGCTCCAATCTCCTCCAGGTTTAACACAAGGCATCTGGAAAATTTATTCTTCTGAACAGAAGGCTCCCACACCGGCAAGGAAACCTAGACATCCCTTCGGAAGGGGGGCAGTCCAGGGTTCAGAGAGGCCCACAGCCCAGCTGCCCAAGAAGAAGATGCCAGCACTGTCTGACACCTTCCAGAAAGAGCCTAAGCTGGTATCCCGAGGGCCCGAGGCAAACAGTGATGGCCAGGGCCTCCCTGCAGAGCGGGAAGCTGGTGATGGCAGCGTGCCAAGAAGCAGGGGACAGATGTGCAGCCACCCTGACAGAGCTCTGCAGACCTGTGATGTGCTCACATGAGAAGCACCGTGACAACCAGGCTTGGGAGCTCGGCCAGGTGACTCTTGGCAACAGGCCGGGGTACAGTAGGTACCCAACTGCAGGCTCCATTAGTCCGTGCTGCCCACGGTGCCTGGGAGAGGACAAGGTGGTCTCAGGGCGGGCACCTTCTCACCGATGGGAGCAGAGGATGGGAGTCAGCCAAAGGCAACACCTGACCATGTGGGGGAGTAGAGGCAGGGGTACCACTTTATTGGTCGGGCAGAAAAAAGTGGGGGAATGACAGACAGCAGGGCTCCTCCCACAAGGGCTTTCTGAGCCTCTGCCCCTAAGAAGTGCCAGTGGCTGTGTGGAGGAGGAGGGCACATACACAAGCCACTGGCCCTCCAGAAATGGCCACCCTCACAGCAGAAGGACAAAGTGGTCAGAGGGCAGGGCAGGGTAGAAAGAGGGACAGATTCCAGAGTAGATGCCCAGGCCCAATGTTTACCTTGCAGGAACCTGCTGAGTGACCATGGGCAAGTTATTTAACCTCTCTGGGCTTCTTTCCAACCTAGGACAGTATGGGGGTTAGAACCTCCATAGGAGTATTTAAAAGATATAGTGACCATGGATACAGGAAACACAGCAACCTGGGGGTGAGTTCCTCATGAGACTGTCCCCAAACTTCCCTTACAATCTGGCCTTCCTACCACTTATTCTGACAGGGCAGACTGGGGGCAGAGGCAGCCATTCACAGCAACAGACAGCATCAAGGCATGCTGGGAGGTGGGGGAGCCACACTCTGACTCAGCCATCGCAAAGCAACACCATCACTCCACAGTGGAAAACAAGGCTCAGAGAGGTCAAGGGTCAGGCCCAAGGTCACACAGCCCACTCCTTATAGAATGATTTAGGCCAGGTCTATCTTAAGGCAGACTTGGGGTCTTTACATAGTTCCCATGGGGTGGGGGATAGGGATGCCAAGCCTAGAGAGGGCCCTCCCTGGCCCAACCTAGCCACTGCCAACCCATGCAGCAACCAGGATGGTATGGCCTGCGGGACACCAAGCTCTAGAAGACCAAAAGATGGGGTGGGGGTGGGGTCTGCTACCAGCATCCCAACTAGAGGATGCCCATCCCTTCCCTGACTTCTCAGACACATCATATTTCAGATGTTTCATGCTGATTCACTTGTAGGAGCACCTACCAGCGTTCCAAAATACCAGAAGGTTCTGGAACATGCCATGTCCCCACCAAGTGGGTCCCCTTGGCCCTTACAAGGCTCTCCTGATTCGCAGCTAAGTTCTCAGGCAGCACACAGAAAGAAAGGGAAGCCAACTGGACGCTCAGGGACCCTGGGGGAGGGGGCAGGGGCAGCTCAGGAAGCCAGCCTGGGGACAACGGAGAAGCTGTGCCTATGCCTCCACTCCCGACAGCCCAGGAGCCTGGCCCTCTGCACAGCCTCCACTTGTCTCTGCACTGCACCCAGTCTGGCTGATGGCCTCACGGCTCCCAGCGCGCTGCAGGGAAACAGCCTTTTGGACCTTCTGTGCCTGTTCCTCCCCAGGGACACTGCAGGCTGTGCCTGCCACCGGATCCCAGCATCTGGAACGGTGCCTGGCTCAGAGTAGGCGCTCTATAAATATTTGTGGGATAAATGGGAAGAACAGGAGCGCAGAGGAAGGGCAGAGGGCAGAGGGCTCCTTTCCGGCATCCTCAGACCCTGGGAGCTGAATGACTCCTCCCCCCCCCCATCGCTATAGTGGAGTCTGAGACAAGCCTGCCCCCCCACCCCACTGCAGCACAGGCCTGACTGCAGACACATCCCTGCCCCTTCCACACCTTCATTCAAGCTGAATACCCTTCAGCAGAGAGGACAAGCTCTTACTCCCAGTAAAGGCTAGCAGATCTGGTACTTTCTGTCCCTCATCTCCAGATGGCTCTCCTGAACCCCCAGGGCTCCAGGGTTCTCCCTGTCTCTGTACTTTTTGCTACTTTATGGGGTTCCAGTGAGTCTCAGGCAAACTGCTGGAGCAGGGCCCAGGGGGTCACGGAGGTCCTGAGTTCAGGCTGGAACCCCCCAGCCACCTGCCAGCTGTGAGGGTCATGGGACTCACCTGAGTCTCAGTGTGGGGAGTAAGAAGGTTCATGGAACAATGTGAGGGCCACCGAAAGGGCAAAAGTTGACTGGATGCTCAGCTCAGCCTCCAGGGTGGACACGGGAGGGGGGGCTGTGGGCCACACTGATTGCTCTTACTTCCCACCCCTGCTGCCCTGGGACCCAGGCATCTTTTGATTACTTGGGTTCCTGTACAGAGGTCAAGTTAGCATCAAGTAGGCACTCCTCAGAGAAAACTCCACGCCCCCAGTGAGTGTCAACCACCCACACAGGGCCACCACAAACTTCCAAGAGGCACCAGCTTGGGGCGGTGGCCTTACTCAGAACTGCCCTGTGCCTTCTGCCCAAACAGAGGGGCGCCAGGAACAGCCTCAACACAGTGAGCTTGGCCTGGCGACATTCAAATGCCCCCCATTAGTTTAATTATCAAAATGTCCCTACAAACCATGTGGCCCGTATTCCTACTTCTCAGCCAAGAAAGCTGAGCCCAGCCAGGATAAGAACTTGTTGGCAGACAGCTCTTGCAGGGAAGACAGGGGCAGGCCGAGACCAGGCCTGTCCTGCCCCAGAGCCAAGCTCCTCTCACACTTCAGGCCTTGTGGAGCTGTGCCTCCCAAGTCTCAGCAACAGCCTCAGCCTCGGCTGCCACACACCTGTGGCTAATGAAAGGCTCAGTTTCTTATGCCAGAAGCAGGTGATTCCCTTTGCCATCAAAGCCTTAAAGACAACTCAAGACCGAGGCCAGCTCTGGTAAGGAGAGATAAGGGCACTGTGTGAGACAGGGGCATTGTAAGCCTGGAAAAGGGATACCCAGGCAGAACAGGGATTGCCTCATAGGTAAGCCTCCGTGTGCCCAGGCATCACACGCATACACACACACACACACACACACACACACACGCACGCACGCACGCACACCCATGCACAATTACTTGCAGGACCAAGACACTTGACATACAGCCATTCCTGAACTGGACCCACCTGCCCACCCTTGTGTCTCTGAAGGGCCCTATCCAGCCACTGCCACACAGGCCTCTGCCCAGAACAGGACAGTCTGTTTGGTAGGGATCAGGATCCCAGCCCAAGGGCAGGACAGTGAGTGCAGTTCACATATACCTGCCTGACGCCCCTTCCCTTCCCGGGAGCCACCTGGCCAGCCCCTGGCCTGGTTCTTACGAAGCAAGGTCCCAATGTCCCAGTGCCCTGACTGTCTCCTACCATGCAGACAGCTGCATCCCGAGAACAGGCCCCAGGCCTTGGCCAGCTCCACGCAGCTGACTCCCAGAGAAGAGACTAACCACTGCAAAGGTTGTCTAGGCCACTATCCCGAGTCCCATGCGACTGTGCCCCACGCCTACACGTCTGGAATCTGTTGCCATCTGCTTCGTAAAGCCACCAGGAAGACTCAAACGAAAGGCCCTTGGGTGGGAATCTTGGGAGGAGCGAGCTAGCCAGGAGCTGGTGAGAGGGACTTCCCACCGGGACCTCCGGGTGACCTGCATGGCTACGCTAATTACCAATGTTATCGGGCGGACAACAGCCGTGCCCTGAACTTCCTCCATTTGATAGATTCGCAGCAAACACGCCCAGCTTCAGCCCCGTGCCTGCTGATTCCAGCAGTGGCTATTCTTCCACCCCTGCCTGCCCCCCAGACCCTCGAACCTCCTGCCCCAGGCCTCCAAGGTCAGCCAAGCTAGCAAGGCAAAGCCTCCTGCTGGGACCCACCAGGCTGAATCAATGAAGTGCAGCCAAAGAACAGAAAACCTCTCTCCTCCTGACCACACAGATGCTCTAGGAGAGGAAAGCTACTGTAAGGCTTACCTTTGTTACTCCTGCTGCTGGGGAGCTCCAGCCCATGGGGGCCGGGTTGACGAGCCCCTGACCTGCACAAACCAGGGTCCCACAATCCACGCAGGCACCGATGATAAGCTGCCGGCCGTCATCCACCAACAGGCTGTGGCTGGCTCTCAGGGTATACAGGAATAAGGGCAGCCTGGCCACTCTCACCGACTTCAGCCCCAGACACCGTTTCTTCTCTTGCTGACAGAAGAAGCACACGAATGTGTCCACCTGGTACTGCCTAGACCAGGCGCTGACACCCTGGTGAGCACCTCTGGCTTCATGCTGCAGCCACTGACCCAGCAAGTCATGATAGCAGAGCACACAGGTGGCCACCAGGCCAGTGGAGTCTGCAGGCCTGGCCCGCGGGGCGGGTGGATAGACGGTGAGGAAAGGAAAGAAGGGCTCCTTCTCGCCCAGGTGGCTAGCGGGGTTCATGCTGAGCTGGAACTCCTTGCCCGGCCCCAACTCAGCCCCGCAGATGTAACAGACGGCAGGCGGGCCTCCCTGCGCAGAAGCAGGCAGGTCGCTCAGAGTAGGGTCTGAAGCAGAGAAAGCTTGGTGGTACCTGCCCAGGAAGCCTTGCACCGAGCTGATAAGCTCACGGTTGTGTGATGCCCGGTACAGGGCCCAGACATCCTCGAGGACGCTGTAGCACTTGGGGCAGCTGCGAACCTCACAGCGCTTGTTGGGGGGCCGAGCGTTGGGTGGGCAAGGCAGAAGGCTGAGAAAGGGGAAGTGCATGGAGCTCCCCGAGTTGCCGTTGACGATGCGGGAGGGCACTAACCGGGCATCCCGCGTACAGTCTTCCCCGCAGAGGTAGCAGGCCTCCCGCAGCAGGCCAGCAGCGGAGGCGGGCCCCTCGTCTCTAGGGAGTCTGCGGGCCTTAGAGGCCATACCGGGGGCGTGGCTGTTCAGGGGAACCACGTAGAGCCGCTGCAGGACAGGCACGTTGGCCAACTCGAAGCTCTGCCACTGGTGCGTGAGGGACGAGAAGCAGCAGGGACACACGAGGGTGCTGCCCGCCTCTGTGATGGGCTGGGCGCCGGGCGGGGGACTGTGCAGCCAAAGGAAGGGGAAGAAGGGCGCCTGTGAGGGGGCCTCTTGCTTCTGCACGTGGATCTGATGCTGTGAGGCTGGCGACAGCGCCGACCCACAGACGTAGCAGCAGCGGGCCTGGTTGTCCGCGGGCGTCCGGGGAGGCCGCTCCAGGCCCTCGTCCCCGAGGCTCACAGCGACGTCGTTGCCCTCGGGGGTGCTGCTGCGCTCTGGGGGCCCCGCGGTCCGGCTAGGGGCGGCGCTGTCCGTGCCGTCGGGCACAGTGGGGACAGGCCAGGGTTCCTGGATGCCCCTCAGCACGCTGGCCCGCGGCTCGGGAGCCCAGTGCGTCCCGGGCCCCGTGCGCTGACGCCGAGCTCCGGGCTTGGTGGCGTCGTGAGCATCCTCGGGCTCGGGCTCTGGCAGCGCGTCTGCGTCCGACAGCTCCGACAGCTCCGAGTCGCGCGCGTCCTCGGCGTTCCACTCGCGGGCCCCGCGCCGGCCGCCCGCACTCGCGTCGCACTGGTGCGGCCGCTTGAGCCAGTACACGCGCTTGTCCACGGGCGTGCGCGCGCGCTCGAAGGCGGCCCACTGCTCGGCCAGGAAGCAGCGGCACACGGCGCACACCAGCACGCAGCCATCGGTCGCGCTCAACCCGCGCGCCCCGGGAGCCGGCTCCTGCTGCTGCAGGAACGGGAAGAAGGGCTGCGCGGGGCCCGCCGGCCTCACCGGTAGCTTCAGCTCCTTGCCGCGCGCGATGCCGCCGCCGCAGATGAAGCACGACAGGGCCGCGCCCGCCGCTGCCATGAGCCGCTGCTTGCGGGAGAGCGGCGCCGCCCGGCCGCTCATGGCCCGGCCGCCGCGCCCGCCCCCGCGCTCCCCGCGGCTGCCGCTGCTCCAACCGCGCGCCCCGAGGCCCCGCGCCCAACTCGCAAAGTTTGGCGGTCGGCGGCGCGCACGCGGCCCGGGGCGCACGGAGGGTCTCCGCGGAAGTGCCCGGGGCTGCCGAGTCCCCGGCGGGGGGCGGTGCGGGCCCAGGCGGCGCCGGAGAGCGCGCCCGGAACGTGGCGGTGGCGGTGGCTGTGGCGGCTGTGGCGACGAGCCCCGGGCGGCTGCGGCGGCCGCATGTGCGAGCTCCGGCGCCGGCCCGAGCGTCGGGTCATTTAATTGGGGAGGAGGGAGGCGGGGCGGCGCGGGGCGGAGGGCGCGGGAGGGAGGCAGAGGCGGGGAAGCCCTCCCTCGCACCGCCCTGCTGCCCGCCTCCAACCGGGCTCCTCCCCCCCTTCCCGACTCCGACTCCTCCTTCTAATCCTCCTCTCCCTCCCCTCCTCCCCTGCCTCCTCCTCCTCCTAATCCTCCTCTCTTTACCTCCTCTCCGCCCCTCTTCCCCTGACTCATCCTCTCCTCTCGATGATCCTCCTTTTTCCTCCTCCCCTGATCTCTTCTCTCCCCAACCCTACCCCGTCCTCCTCCCTCCCCACCCTCTCTCACCCCCCTGCGTCCCAAACTATGGCACAATAGCGCTCAGCTCCTCTGTCTATTCTGTGTCCAGCAGGAGCCCGCGGTGATTCATTGCTCCAATTAGGGGCTCTGCAGCCCGTAGCTCGGGCTGTCTGAAGGGTCTCCTTTGGGACCCACGAAACCCATCAGCCGCTGCCGCTGATCTTTAAGGAAAGGTCAAGCCGGACGCATTAGAGCCAGGTGAGGACCGATGGGTACCAAGGGAGGCTTGGGAAGGGCACTCCCCCAACTCCTGCCCCCAGAAGCTGAGGGAGGTCCTGGACCTTCCATAGCCCAGGGTTGGAATCACCTTTCTGAGTCCAATGCCCTAGTTTTAGAGACAGAGGGAAGAGAACTTGTCTCCTGCCATCACCCTGGAGACAGAGTCCTCACAGCCTGCCCCCACCTCCAACTGACCAGGGGCCACAGAGTCACCCTAGGGGTAGGAGCAGAAAGGGTACTGTGTGTCTTGTGACTAAGAACTCAACCTCTCTGTGCCCTTTTCCTTCTTGTTAAAGTGTTGCAGCAGAGACCACAGATGTCCACGACTTAATGTATTGTGTGCAGATACGTTGTAGCTGTTTAACACAGAGACAGACCTGCATGCCAAGTTAGCATTTACATGCTTCTTAGCTCCTTGCCCCAAGAAGCAAGTGTGGGATGTCCCTCCCTTTATGACTCAAAAACTGGGGCCAGGCAGGATTCAGACCCAGGCAGCAGGGTTTTGCATGGAGCATGCAGCTTCCTCAGGCAGACATCTGGCCCCCGTCACCCAGAAGCTGCTGGAGACTGTCCTTGGCGCCTCCCAAGCACACAGGCCCACACATGTACACCACACACACACACACACACACACACACACACACACACACACACAGAGCACAGATGGTGCCCTTTGGTTCAGACTGGGCCACCAAGCAATCCTGAACCTTTCTGGGCCTCAAGTCTCCCATCTGTAACAGACCCCCTGAAGCTTCAGAACTGTGAGCCTCTACTTTCCAGCGGCTTCCAGCTGTCTACCCTGCCTAAACCGGGGCCCCCGGGAACAGGAGCCCCTACTTGGTAAGCTGACATGTAAATAAAGACCCCCTGCCCCGTGTAAATGGGCAGGAGAAAGGCCTCTTGAGAGTCCCTGACATTCCAGGGCTCCAGATGCAACCGAATGGGGTGTCAACATGGCAGAGCATGGGACTCTTCTTTCCCTGGCCCAGAAAAGTGCTGGCTCAGCAAACTGTCCTGCAAATTTTTTTTTTTTTGGTTGAGGGGGGGAGGATACTCCGTGGCTGCTGGCATTGTTCATACCTTGCCAGAGGAGAGGCTATGAATGGGAGCCCCCTCATGAAGGAACCCTATCTCCCCTCTTACTGAGTAAGGGCTGGGGGCCTCACCCCATAGGAAGGTGTCTGGGGTAACTGTTCCTGCCCAAGCCCAGCAGGTTCCCTGGAGATGAAGGCACCTCAGCCTGGCCCAGCTGCCCATCTTCAGAGCCCCTCAGGCTCATCTGTACGGGCTCAGCTGGAGTTGCCCTTGTTCCTCCACATCTGTTCATCGTTCATTTTATTTCCTGTGCCATCTTCTGCTTCCTGCACCCTTTCATCTCCCAAAAGCCAGCTTCTCCCAGGTCCATCCTGCACACTGGATAGCCAGGACTGGCTCCATACCTGGATCCAAAGCCCCAAACTCCATTCTGCCAGCTGTGTGTGCCTCAGACAGAGGCGGACCTCTTACCTCTACAAACCCCAGTCTCCTGCCGTGTGCAATGGGCACATGCTCACTACACAGTGGGCCAATTGAGAGTCAGAGAGATGCCTGGCACAGAAGGCTGACAGGACAGGAGGCTGTGGTGTGCATGTTAGCATGTGTGTGTTAGTACACACGTATGCTGTGTATGTAGACATATATGTGCATTTGTGTGAACAAGTACAGGCATACATGTGTGTGTTGTACATACATCTCTGTGTGTTAATGCATAATTATATACACACGCATATGTATTTGTGTGTGCAAGTCCAGGAATACATGTGTGCTCTGCATGCCTGTGTTTATGTGTGTTAATGCTTGGTGTTATACAGACATGCATTTGTGTTTACATGCATGCATGCAGGTATACATGCGTGCACTGTGCAGGCATATGAATGTACATGCATGCATGCTGATGAATGTGCATGTTTGTGCTTATGCTTCTGTATGTGAAGTGGGCAGCGGGGGCAGATTTCTGTTTCTCTCAATGGGTGAATGACTCAGGAAATCCCCTGGCACAGATCAGAGAAGGAAGAAGACAGGTGATGTTGCTGAGTCATCTGGGGGTGGGTGACATGGGGGTGGAGCTGCAGCTCAGCCAGACACACCAGACTGACATCACAGCAGCATTTACTAGCTTTGGCGGTGTGTGTGGGGGGGGACTTCTGACCCTCTGGGTCTCTATTTCTCCATCAGGAAAGCAGAGCTAAAAAAAAAAAAAAAAAAAAAGACATGTTTTTCTAGGACTGGGAGAAGCAGAACCTAAGCAATGCTGACAGGCCAGGCTCTCCAGAGACCAAGGCAGGAGAATCTCAAGTTCAAGGCTGGCATTGGCTACACAGTGAGACCGTCTCTCAAAGGGGAAGAGCTGAGGGACCCAGGCAAAGCCCCCATGTGGCATGTAGCAGTAGTGGTTTCCCCACAAGCTGGGTAAGCGCTGAACACAAGTCTGGGCCCTGCAGGGGCCAGCTCCTGAATCCCCGCAGAACCCAAGGCTGTGTCGCTGTGGCTTGGCTTTCAGATAAGAAGACAAAGGTTCAGAGTAAGGAGAAACCAGCCCTAGGAACAGCAGGTAACACGGGAGAGCACACACACCTAGTCCCCCCACTCTGGCTCCTATGAAAGCTGGTAAGAATGGTTGCCCTAAGTTCAGCATGAGCCAGGGATGGCCTCAGAGTACCAGCTCTCTTCTTTCATGTGTCCCCAACTGTGCATCTAAGGAAACTAAAGCTCTCACAGACTCTGGCCTGGACACAAAGCCAGCTGTGCGGTGCCAGATGCTCAAACGCCAAGGCGCCTTGGTATCTACTTTGTCACAAAGTCATCCCAGCCCCCAGCCTGGCTTTTCACATGTTCGAAGCTCAAAGCTGGTTTGAGCCATCCACGCATGCCTGCCAAGAGTCACAGCATCTAGACTCAGGATACCCAGCAGAGTCATCTCCCTGCCTGTGGCTGTAGGGGGTCCATGTTCCTTCCATACCTGTCTCTATTCCAGGCATGGGCAACATTGCAGCTCCCAGCAGCCCTGGCTCAGGGCAAGGAATACAGAGCCCACAGGTTCCGTGGAGACATACAGCGGAGGTACAGAGCATCTGGGCACAGCTAACATTTTTGGCTTCCTGTGGGGCATCTCCAGCCTCCCCCTAGCTGTTTCCAGCTCCCAGCACCACACACTATTGTGTCTGCTTCCGGCTGTGTCTCCCAAGGGGCCGAGCCCCAGCTGGCCTGCCTTGCACTGTCCTAGTTTCACAGGGCTCAATCAATGTTGGAACCAGAGACACAGGACTCCAAACCTCATGGTGCCTTCTGTTCTAGAATCATCAGGTCGTCTGGCAGGATAGGATGACACCTTCTGTAATCCCAGCACCCTGGAGATGGACGGGAAGTTCAAGGCCAGCCTGGGCTGCATAGTGAAAACCTGTCTCAAAAAATAAAACCTTGGCAGGAGGCAGATAAGAGCAAAATGGAATTTTCACAGAATAAAAATATTAAAAAATAGGGCTGGTAATGGTACACACCTTTAATCCCCATGCTTGGGAGGCAGAGGCAGGCACATCTCTAAGTTCAAGGCCAGGGCTATACAGAGAAACCCTGTCTTAGAAAACCAAATATATAATAAAAAAAATACAGTAATATATATAAAGAAAAAAATTTTAAATCCCACCAGCATCATCTTGCCCCTCTGTAGTCTTCAGTTGTTCTGTCCTTCATTCTTTCCAAGAACCTGAAATCAAATCGCAATTATCCCAAGGCATGCAGTTTTCCCAATCTGCAGTTTTGACACCAATGCTCACCGTCTCTTTTGTAACTTCTCTTGTCCTCTGTGTGCGCTCCTCCAGCATCCTTCCCAGGACCCGGGTGCGCTCCTCCAGCATCCTTCCCAGGACCCGGGTGCGCTCCTCCAGCATCCTTCCCAGGACCTGGGTGCGCTCCTCCAGCATCCTTCCCAGGACCCAGGTACCATCTGTTCATCTGCTTCTACAGAGGCAACCTGGGCCCTGTGCTTGCTCTCCAGCTAGCTGGGGACCAAAAGAGAAAAACTGGTCTTTGGCTGCCTTTTCTTTCCTTGCTCTTCCCTCTCCCCTCTGCTCCCCACCTCCCCCCCCCACTTCCCTTCTTCCCTTTCCGTCTGGTTAGAGCAAGCACTTCACTACTTTCCACAGAAAGAGCTTCAGACATGGCAGGATCCTGGCGAATAATATATCCTCCTCGAAGGGAAAGAATGTTACTATGAACAATAAAAAAACATTGCCTAGGTGGCTGACCTGGGGCCTCTAAGCCAGTCATACCCATTAACACTTGACAGCTATGACAACAATGCCTGGTGGCTGAGGAAGTGTTGCCTCTGCTATAGAAGCTGGGAATCGGGTCCCCAGAAGCAGGGACTTGTTCAAAGGTGCAATTCAGGGTACCCAGGTGAGGCTGGTGAAATTGTGTTGCATTTTAGGGATTACATATGTGTGTGTACATACATACATATGCACACACTTTCTATATACACACAATACTGTGCACGCACATGCGTTTGTGCGTCCATGCATGTGAGCCTGTGCATGTGTGTTAAGAGGGAGCGACCTGGTTTGCTTTCTATTGCTGTGATAAATGCCATGACCAACAGCACCTTTGGGGGAAGGATTTATTTGGTTTGGTTTTCAGGTCCTGATAACACTCCATCATTGAGGGAAGTCGGAGCAGGAACTCAGGCAAGTGCAGGGGAGGAGCCATGAAGGAACACAGCTTACTGCCTCACATTCAGCTTCTCTCTCTTTTTTTTTTTTTTTTTTTTTTGGATTTTTTTCGAGACAGGGTTTCTCTGTAGCTTTTGGTTCCTGTCCTGGAACTAGCTCTTGTAGACTAGGCTGGCCTTGAACTCACAGAGATCCGCCTACCTCTGCCTCCCTAGTGCTGGGATTAAAGGCGTGCACCACCACCGCCGGGCTTCAGCTTCTGTTCTTAAACAACCCAGGACCATCTGCCTAGGGATGATACTGCCCACATTGGTCTGGACCCCTTTACATCAATCAGCAATCAGGAAAAAGCCCCACGGACCTGCCCACAGGCCAGTCTGATGGAGGCAGTTCCTCCGTTGAGGTTCTCTCCTCCCACATAACAATAGTTTGTGTCAGAGGGACACAAACTAACCAGCAGAGAGGACAGAGGGGTCTGCCACATCATACTGTGGAGGTCAGAGACAATTTGTGGGAACTGGTTTTCTTCCTCTATGTGGGTTTTTGCCTTAAAGTCCAGGCGTCAGGCTTGGTGCCAAGTACCTCTACCACTGACCCGGCCCACAGGGCCTTTTGTTGCCCTTCGTGTGGACTGATTCCGTTCACTCATTAAACATGCAGCTTCCACGGCGTGCTAGTAACCTCATCTCAGCAGCCGCTGCTCTTTGAAATACCCCCATCTCAGAGCAAGGAAGCGGCAGCTCACAGTCCCCCTCTGGGTCCTCAGACAGCATAGGCAGGAACGTGCCATACTTTGCAAAGGCCCTTGTGTGAAAATCCCAGCTTGTGTTCACAGCAAAGGGTCCCGGCATGAGGACCAGGAGACAACGGCTCATGGCCCATCCCAGCCCTCCTGCTCAGGAACTTGAGGGTGCCGCAGTGAACTCCAGAGCTTTGCAAAAACCTTTTGATAAACGAACACAGGGCTGACCTGCACGGGCCCGACAAGAAAGACTCTCCACATAAATCTTGTGTGTGCTTGAAACTTCCCTCCCCACTGGCATCTCCAAGGCTCTGATTTGTAGCGGAAAACCCTTGATGTGGTTGGTTCCCAAGCATCTAAGCCCCAGAAGTGCTGGAAAAGGCAGGACATGTGGGGAGGAAGAAAGCAGAGATAGACAGCGAGAGTAGCCTCCAACTGCTCAGCATGCCTAGCGCACAGTCAGTGGGTGTATTGGGTGAGCCAGCTTTATTCTTCCACTGTGACGAAGACAACTAACTAATGTTGCCAAGTGTTCACCAAGTGCTGGGTGCCTACCAAGCACCAGGGGCTATGTTCACTTAATATGTGAACACTATTGTTAGTTTTACTGATGGGGCACTGAGGTTCCAAACAGTGGCCCCATGTCCCCAAAGTCACAGAGCTGGGAAGTGTCAGGACTGGAATTGAACCCAGACCATCTGGTCCAAGTGCCTTGCTCTAACCCAGCACCCATAATGTACAGCACCTGGCCTGCAGACCCTCCTCCTCAAATCCTTCCCCATAATGTCCTGCCCTGGAAGTTGGGCATCTTGCTCATCATCCTGACCGTGGCTCCACTGGCAGCTGTATCTTCAGCCAGGACCCCAGACCCTGGGATCCAGAGTTTCTCAGTGGCTTCCTCAGGCTCTGGCTTACAGGAAGGCTGTGTCCACAGCCCTGGAGTCTTTCCATATGTTCCTCTGAGTCACCAGGACCTGCCCCAGCCCCGACCGTCATCTTGGTCTTCACTCTGGAGTGGCTGGCCTGTCCTAGACTTGTTCACACTGCCTGATGCTACACTGGAGAGCAGCACCTCGTTTTCTTCTGTGGGGGTCTTACTGTAACCCCAGCTGGCCTCACACTTCAGCAGCCCCCCTGCCTTCTTCCCCTCCCCCAGGGTTGCGATTACTGGAGTGGGCCGCCAAGCCTGGCTGGGTATTGTGTTTTTGAAAGCCTCTTCCTGATGCTCCTCGAAGTATGGGACCCACAGGTGCACCTCACTAAGTTTTCACAGACCAAACTGGGGTTTGACCAATGTATTCTGCCTCCCCGAGCACCCCACCCCCTTGCTAACATCCCATATCCAGTTCCAACCCAGCTACAGAGATGACACTTCCAGACTACACCGTCCACCATGAAGATGACAGTTCCGTGGTTTTGTGGCTGAGTGTTCACAGAGCCACATAGCTAGTTCCGTTCGTCAACTTATGAGCACCCAGCACCCCCATGAGAAAGCTCCACATGAAGTGCCACCCCACTGGACTCCCTCCAGCTGCTCTTCCCCCAGCTTGGAGTGCCACTCACCCACTTTTGTCTGTCTCAGGGTGCCACACGGGGGATATGGCTAGGTAGCCCTGGCTGGCCCAGAATGCACTATGTAGATCAGACTGACTTCATATTTACAGAGATCCACATGCCTCTCTTCCTGAATGCTGGGATTAAAGGAGTCAGTCATCAATCCCGGCCTTTTTTATTTTAATTTTTTAAGCAAGGTCTCAGGTAGCCCGGCTAGCCTTTAGTGCGGTAGTGTAGAGGAGGGCCTTGATCTCCTGCCCCTGCCTTCTGAGTGCTGAGGGGACAGGAGAGCCCTATAATACTCTGTGTGTTTTCCTATCTCAGGGCTGGGCTGTGTCCCCTCTGTGTGAAGGGCTGCAGCCTGTGCACACCGATGTCTTTCTTGTGGTCACTTATTATGCCCGATTCTTCCTGCTTGGGGTTCTTTGTGTGTACACGTGCATGTGTGTTGCTGGGGATGCAACCCAGAGCTCTGTGCGTGCCAGGCGAGTGTTCTGCCACTGAGCCACACCCAAGCCCCTTCCCTGCTGCTGCCCAAAGCACCATCTTATCCTTTGTATTGCTGTGTCCACTGGCGGCTGTGAGGGTTGCTCTTACCTCTGGCTGGGTCTGTGAAGGCGTGGATGAATTCAGGGCTAAAACTCTGCAGCAACCCTCCATAATCCTCCAGGCCTTTGGCTCCTGGTTTCTCAGCCTTTCCAGAATGCAGGCAGCTGTCACTGGACTCCCAAGTCCTTCTTATGTATGCCACTCCAGGGAACCTCCCTTAATAATAAACACCTTGTCAGTTCTGGCCCCCGACCCCAGCGTCCCCGAGAACCTGCTAGTACAGTGACTGGCTGATCTTGATCCCTAGGTGGGTGGAGGAGTTCCCATCTGAGACAAGAGCTGATGGTGTTTTCCTGCATTACTCTTGACTGTGTCTTTTGTTGACAGCATGATACACTTGTTGGGTGGACACCCAGGAGTGGAACTCTAACCCCAGGGAGACATGTAGGCTTTCTGTACACTAAACAAGATGTCTCAAATCTCACCGGCGGTGACTGTCATTCCGGTGGCTGACCGGCTCCTGATCTCAGCCCTTCCTGATGATGCCTCCCTTGGCTCCTAGGCTCCTGACAGCCAGGCTGGCTCTGCAGGTCTCCCTGCTGCTGGGCAGGCACCCCTGACCCACTTGAGCAGCCTATGATGTCCGCATGGGCCCAGAGACCAGGACTCAGTGTCTGCTTTGTTGGGCTGTGCAAACACGCATGCTCCCACCCTGCCTCTGAAACTGTGTTCCTTTCGCAGGCCAACCATACTCAGACTGAAGAGCTAATACATTTTCTTTCTTTCTTTCTTTCTTTCTTTCTTTCTTTCTTTCTTTCTTTCTTTCTTTCTTTCTTTCTTTCTTTTCTTAGATTTATTTATTTTGTACATAGTGTTCAGTCTCCATGCCTGAAGGCCAGAAGAGGGCACCAGATCTCATTACAGCTGGTTGTGAGCCACCATGTAGTGGCTGGGAATTGAACTCAGGACCTCTGGAAGAGCAGTCAGTGCTCTTAATCTCTGAGCCATCTCTCCATGCCCAGAAATATATTTTCAAATTGCAGCCTGCTCAGGCCCTAGCACAGGGATTCTCAGCATTTCTAACTCTGTGACCCTTAAAACAGTTTCTCATGTTGTGGTGACCCCCCAACCATAAAATTATTTTGTTGCTACTTCCTATGTGTAATTTCGCTGCTGTTACAAATCATAGTGTAAGTATCTGATATGTGACCCCAAAGAGATCACAAGTCACTGGTGAAGAACCATTGTCCTACCATCACTTAGCTCCCTCTGGCCTCTGCAGGGTAGCGCCTGCCGGGAACACAAATGCACAATCCCTGGTTCCAGCTGCTCTTCAGGCTGGGTTAAAGACCTCCACCCTGCCGCTGCCACCAAGTCCAAGATCACAGAGGTGGAGGGCTGGTGCTTCGAGTGAGGTCCTTGTCACTGTCATCTGGTTTTGTCACTGTGATCTGAAGCCTCCACAGTCTGTCTCAGCTCTGTATGAGTCACCCCAATCCTCTCTGCATCTGAATTGACAGGTATGGTTTCCAGTGGCAGAGAGACAAAGCACCTTCCCCAAGATCACACAGTTCCTGACGGGCTGGGATTCCATGCCACACTCGAGGGGACAAAGGCAACAGAGAAGGCATAGAAGACATATAAAACCCAGGGCCAGCACAGTTCCTCCTCCGAGGTCACACAAAATTATGACGTCTTTCCTAAATCCCGTAGATCTTGCCCCTTGAGAAAGGTCATGCATGATACCACCAATGTGCTCTTGCTATGTTCTTAAAATCTTTTCCTTGGGTCAGCAAGATGGCTCCAGAGATTGGAGGTGCTTGCTAAGTCTGACCACCTGAGTTCAATCCCTGGAACCCACATGGCAGAAGGAGAGACTCGACTTCTGAAAGCTGACTTCTGACTTCTTCATGAGTGCCATGGCACATGTGTGAGTTTGTGTGCGCTCATGTACACACATACATGCACGCGTGTGTGCACGTGCGCACGTGCACACACAACTAACTAAATAAAATTGAGAAAAAGAAGCAGGCATATTTCTTTGAGTTGGAGGTCAGCCTATCTCAGAAAAAGAACAGAACAAAAGAATTTTTCCTTGACATCACATCTTCCTGGGGACCTGGAGGTTTAGTTCAAGCAAGGGTCAACCGTGGCCCTGAGAGAAGCAGAGGAAGCAGGTTGCATCCCAGAGGCCCCACAGCTCCAGCTGGGTGCCTCGGTCTACCCTTCCCGGTGCACAGCTATTGGTATTGATCAGACTGGAAAACTGAGCTGATGGTAAAACCTGGAAAGCGGAGGTGGACATGAACAGTATATAATGGCTCCTGCAACTGGGCTGGGGGGCAGTGGAGGCCTGGGGAGGGCGGGTGGCCAGGGCTCTCTCTGATCACAGGGACAGAGCGGGCCACTTGGAAGCAAGGAGAAAGCAAACGGTCACCATGGTGACTGGGCCCCTGTACACTGACTGCCAAGGCTTCATTCTGTTGTCAGTGTTCATGGGCTGGAGACAGATGGAAGAACCCATGCCTAAGGTACAGGTTGGGCAGGGTAGCAGGTGCCTGCCTACTTTCCCCTCCCCTGGACCTGACAGCCGCTCACCTGTCAGCTAAGCACACCCTTTTCAAAGCGCAGCTCTCATGTGGTGCTCCATCATGCCCCAAACCCTTCTTAGACTTCATCATTCTTGGGTTAAAAAGCGAGTTCTATGTACTGCCCCCACCCAGGAGAGGTGAGGCTCTTGGTTGTACCCTTCTCAAGGGTACTGTGTGCTCCACACCTCAGTCTTTGCACCTCCCTCACTGTGCCTACATCATTTCTGACTTTCCCTTGGTCCACAGCTTGAGCCTATGAACTCTGTTTCCCAGAATCCCTTGCCTCTGACTTCCACTTGGAACAGTCAATGGGAAGGACTGGAGATTAGAGAGTAAGGGATGGCAAAGCCTGCTGTGGGCTTGGAGTGTCCCACCCCCACAGCCCCCCCTCCCTGGGCGGTGTCCCTCTTCTGGCTTCTCCTCAGCTTCCCCCAGCACCTTTGTCTCAGGCCCTGTATCTATTGTTGTCGACCTCATTTTCCTTGTTCAGCTGAGCTTCCTGGCCTCCTCACCTCAACTCCCTGTCTTCCAGCCCCCCCCCCCCCCCCCCCCCCCCCCCCCGCTTTTAGATGTCCTTTTCTGGTAGGTACTCATGCACGCCTTTGGTTTCTGGGGAGTGTCCCCACCTCCCAGGAGCCTTCTGGCTGAGGCCTGGTTGGGCTGTTTGTGATTATGGTTTCAAGAGTGTGGTTACTTGATTCACATCTGTCTCCTCCAAACTGACAAATTCCACAGGGTGAGCGGCCAGCATCTGTTTTTGCTCAACACTGTAGTCTAGCACACAGGAGAGAGCCTGCTGCCTGGGCCTAGAGCAAGCAGGGTAGCAGGACTAGTGCGTATGCAAATGAGAGGCCTTAAATGCAAATGAGAAATGGGAGGGGCTTCCAGCCCAGCTCCTCCTGCCCAGGAAGCCTCCACTTTCACACCAGCTGAGACTCCAGAGTTTCTTCCAGCCGCTGAGAGGGGGAGGGAGGGCGGGCATAGATGGATGGATGAGTGGGAGTGGGGGATGGATGATGGACGGATGAGTGGATTGGTTGGTGGGTTGGTAAGTGGACAGACATAAATGGAAGGAAATGCTTAACTCTTGAAAACTGGTGAGCAGTAGCTGAGTATGGCGGTCCATGCCTCTGATCCCAGTACTTGGAGGCAGGAAATCAGTCGTTCAGCTGATCCTCAGCTACATAACAAATGTGAGGCCAGCCTCAGCTACATGAGACTCTATCTCAAAGGGGGAAAAAAAAGAGGCAAAACCCAGAAAAGTCTAGTGGGAAAGATAGGCAGGCTGAATTAAGACAAAAACTAAATGCCCTCTGGAGTAGAGGCTCCTGGGAACGCCTGCTGTGTCCTGCGAAGTGTGCCAAAAGGTCAAGGGGGACATGGCTTCAGGTCTGCCTTGTGCTCTCTGTGTTGAGCAAGATTAATGACTTTGTTGGGAGCCACTCTGAGGCCACCGGGGAGCTGCTGACAGCCCTGTACCTGCCGAGGGGCAAAAGCTGCTCGCGGGGCAATGAGGTCAGGCTAGGACAGCATCTGGTCCCTTTACCCTGATTCCAGGCTGGACGAGGGTCCAGACTCCAGACTCGACAGCAGTGCTTCCCAAACTTCCTGATGCTGTGCCCGTTAATATACAGTTCCTCTTGTGGGGACCCCCAACCATGAAATTATCTTCATTGCTACTCCATAACTGTAATTTTGCCGCTCTTATGAATTGTAATGTAAATATCTGTTTTCCAATGGTCTTGGGGGGGGGTTTCACGACCCACATTGAGAACCATTGAGAACTAATGCTCTAAAGCCTTTTAGGCTCCAGAATGGGTCTGAGCCTGTCCAAATGCGTGAGGCCTGTACTCAGGAGACTCTCTGAGGAGGTTAGAGCTGTGGGGTACCGTGAATAGCTATGACTTTTGAGATGTGTCTGAAAGAATTGTGGGGTCTGAGGGGGTGACTCCGTCAATAAGGATTTAGCAATCCTAAGACCTCACGTCCCCAGAACCCACATGGAAAGTTGAGCAGGTGTAGTGGCCACTTGTAATCCCAGAGATTAGAAGGTTGAGACAAGACACTGGAGCGAGTTTAGGACAGGTAAGCTCTGAGTTCCACTTGAAACCCTTGAAACCCACGAACAAAGTGGAGACTGACCCGGAAAGACACCTCATGTCAATCTCTGGTCTTACACATGCTCCTTACACATAGGTGCACCCCCAAACATGCAAACAGACAGCCACACATACAAGCACTGGGATTGGTGATCCCAACACTCAGGAGGCTGAAGGAAAGGCATTATTATGAACTGGAGGTCAGCCTGGGGCAAGAAGGGGAGGAACCGCACCAGCTCTCAGCTGTCACTCATCCACAGAGGCTCTGGGAGCCTCGGCTTTCTCCCAGGACACCTGCAGGTGGTACAGGGTAGCAGAGAGCATCCAGCACACAAGCCCTGTGCATGGCTGGACAAGCAGGAAGTGTCAGTGTGGCTGTGATCGAGTAGGAGGGGCCTAGAGTTCAGATTTGTGGATCTGAGCACCGTAAAAAAAAACGCTACCTCGAACCAACCATTAACAGAAACGCGCGTCGGCATCGCTGTAGCTGAGACGTGAATCTCGGTACTGAGTAGGAGAAAGCGGAGGCTATAAATAGCTTCGTGTCAGCTTAGGGCAGATTTTTGTGGCCAAAAAGTAACACAAATTATTTTATTTATTTACTTTTTTGGTAAGCATTTTTGATTCTGGAGTTGTGGGTCAGGGAACCCTTCATGACAATGTAGTCCTCCAAAGGATGCTGTAGGAGAACAGTTGTCTAAGTTCTGACAGGAAGGCGGTTAAACCTCCCCCCTACCCACTGTGTGGTAAAAGAAGGTTAAAAAATTCTATGAATCCACAGAAAAGCCTGGAGTTGGCCTCAGGCCTATTCCCTGGAGACCAGCTGGGTTTTCTTTCCTACACATGGGGTTTTCTTTTGTTGGTTGGGTTTTTAATGAGACAAAAATCTCACCATGCGGCCCAGGCTGGACTCAAACTCCCAACGATCCTCTTGCCTCACATCCAAAGTGCTGGGATTACAGGTGAACAGTACCATGTGGGGTTTACTCCTGGATGTTCAAAGGTTTCGGTGCGGCCCATCTGACAGTTCTGCTGCTGTCTAAAACAGTAAGTTTAGCCAAGTGTGGTGGCGCACACTTGTAACCCCAAAGCTTAGGAGGCAGAGGCGGGTGGATCTCTGTGAGTTTGAGGCCAACCTGGTCTACAAAGTGAGTTCCAGGACAGCAAAGGCCACATAGAGAGAAACCCTGTCTTTGGAAACAGCAAACAATAATTGATAAATAAATGAATAAATACATAAACAGTTACAGTTTAGTAACCTGTACGCCAGGTGTGACAGATGGCCCACATTGGTGACCCCAGCATCTGGAGGCTGAGGCAGGAGGCTCTGGAGCTGCAGGTCAGGGTTAGCTGCACATCTAAACCTGGTCTCAAAACAAAGCAAATCTTAGAATCCCAAAATGGCTAGCAGGTGATCTCTGTGCAACTGCAGAGTGGTGGGTGTGAGAGGACCAGGGGCTACTCTTCCCGGGGTGGAGAGAACCACACAAAACCTCTGGGTCTCCTCAGGGTGTCCCCACCCCAGTGTGGAGAATTAGGACTAATCCCTGACTCTCATCTCATTGCCCAGCCTCTCACTCAGGGTTATCTTGTGAGAGCTTCTAGGCACAGAAACCCCCTCCCAACTGTGGGCACCCCAGAGACTCAGGCAGAGAGAGTGAGCAGGCTCGCTGGGCGGGCAGAAAGGCAGGCGGGAGGGGGGGGGGGGACACGGACAGCAGGCACTAGCGGTGCCACAGCATGGGTTGCTGGTTCTCAGCCACCCCTGCAACAGGTGGCCTGCCATCTGCTTGGGCTCCCGGCCCAAGCCACGTGTCCAGCCCTCTTGAGTTTAGCCTTGGCTGCGGACTCGGCCTGAGTTCATACAGACAGAAAAAGAACTTGGTGTGAGCTGTGGGGCCAGAGGACAGAGTGCAGGTCACTCGCGTCAGAGAGGGAAGCTAAAAATGACCAGGGACATTTGGAAAGTCCCTCTGTTTGGCCCTGACCTTCCTCCCGTCCGCCCCTTCCCTTGTTTTTTTGAGGCACAGTCTCATAGAGCCCAGGCTGGCCTGGCTCTGTACTTTTGTGAGAATTACCTTATACTTCTGGTCCTCCTGTCTCCACCTTCCTAGTGCTGAGATTACAGGTGTGCACTGCCATGCCTGGTTACTGCAGGGTTGGGGCTCGAACCCAGGGCCTTGTGTGTACCATACAAGCACTTTGCCAACTGAGCTACATTCTCAGCCCCTGGCTGCCCTCTCTGTCATCACTGAGATTCTGTAGTTTGACTTGAAAGGCTATAGACAGGTGGACCCACCAATTACACAGTATTGGTGTCCATGGAGCCCAGAGAGGTGAAGATACCTACCTAGGGCCACACAGCTTAGCCACTCATCCATTCTCACGGGGTCCCTAAGTATTTGTTGAGGTGGCTCCTTCATGCTGCAGAAATGAGGCCCCTGGTCCCTCTAAACCAAAACTACTCAGCCCTGCCATCAACTAGGGAGTTTTTCTAAGACTCTGGCCCATGTCTTTGGTGTGTGAGGGGGAAATGCTACCAACAAGGCCCCCAATGGCTGCTTCAGGGAAAGAGATCACTGTATCCAATGCGTCTTTCTGTTCAAATTCAGCATATGTGTCCCCACTTTTGGTTTAGTGACCCAGTACCCCCACAGTCAGGGCTGCTAAGACTGGATGATTGAACCACTTGCCAGCATACCCAGGACAAGCCTGGGCTAAGCCTCGGGCAGTAGGACCTGCAGATGACCACCCCCTCCCTGAACAGACATGCTACAGCCTGTCCCCTGAGCTGGGGCACAGCTGTCACCCATGCCAACAGCCAGGACCCTGGCATGTGGCACCTAGTGGCAGGCTGAAGCTGGGGAGGCATATGGCTTCTGACCCCTCTGAGGCAGATGGGCCTGGGAGCCAGGGAAGCCAGAGTGACGGCTTAGACCCCTTAGGCCCACCTTCCAGCCCCACCCCCCAACCTTGTCTTCCAGCTGCCATGCTCTTTCCCCAGCCCCTGTGGCCTGCTTGTCCACCTGGAATATTCAGGAGAGCCACTCGCCTGTGGCGGGATGCAAAGAGTTTGTGTGTGCGTGTGGGGTTTTCTGGTGATCACATGGAAGGACATTTTGTGAAGCAACTGAGAACAGAATTCTGCAATTCTAAGGAGCGGGCGTCCCTAGCAGATGTCCACCTTCCTAGGGCGGTGACTCAGCTATTACTGTGGCCCTCCGGGTGGACTTCTACCTGGAGGTGGTAACCTTGAACTTGGAGGTTTGGAGAACTTGCTGGGGCTGGAGCTGGGACTAAGTCTTCCTGGGTCTGCCCAGGAAGCTCTACTCTCAAGATGCTGGGGGCGTTCCTCATCTCCAAATTGGGGTCAAGAAATGCAGCTGGGAAGAGGTGCGAAGATCTGAGGCGGGGGTCGTGTAGCCCAAGAGGAGGGGGGAGTTCCTGCCACCCTTCAGACTCCCATCTCCTCCTGCAGAACCCAAGACTCACAGGGCTGGGGACGGCACTGGTGGTGAAAGAGAAAAGAAGTGGCAGACGGAGATCCACCCAGACAATCAGTTTGGACCTCCAGCCCTGCCTGGCAGAGGGTCAGAACTGAGAGTTCCTACCCTAGGAATAGCCTGCCCCTCCCAGGCCTCGGAGCTGACAGCCTCCCACCACCCGAGGCGCCAGAGTGCCTGAGAAAAGCTGGGGGGCGGGGCCCCGGAGGGAGGCCCAATTGGGGGCTTACTTTCCCCGAGCTGGGCAGGAGCCCAGAAGCAGGAGGGCCCGGCCCCTCTGACTGTGTGCAGACCAGGACAGACAGACTCACTCACACAGGGCAGCACACAGGGACCAGGGCAGCTCATCCAGAGACACACAGACGACAGAAATAGGGATTCTGACTCAGTGACAGAACGGAGAGATGCATGAGGGACACAAGACAGAGAAGAGCGACTTGGACAGATGTCTGCACTGAGGTCTGGTCATGGTCACGGTGGCCCCATAGGTTCCCATATGCCTGAACTCAGGCTATTGCCAGGCTCATGCCGTGGCCCACCCGGGCAGCCCTAGCCCATTTGAAATGACTTTGACACCTGTACAACACTCAGAGAGCTGCCTTGACCAGAGTCATCTGTGTCCCCAGCACCTCTGAACCTTCCCTGGACCTTCTCGTGTGACCGCTGGGCCATCTGCCACGGACTTCTTGCCTCCTAGAAAGCCCTTCACACCCAGCGTTTCGAGCAGGCAGCGGGTCTGACTTCTGTCACCCTGTGTCATTTCTGAAACTCTCCTAAGCTACCGTGTCCTGTCACTTTTCCTTTTCCGTGCTTGACGCCAAACTTGACAAGTAGTATTCCATTCGATGCCGACCCTGGTCTGTTGAGGGGAGGGTGGGAGGGGCACTCGGGAGTCCCAGGTGTGGAGCTATTGTAAACGAGGCTGCTGGGGACATTTGATTCTGTGGGGGTGAACATTAGTGGCACTAAAAGTGAGAGCAAGTAGCGGTGTGTCCCTTCTCTACAAGGGAGATCAACGAGAGCCTGGGATGCGGCTCAGGGGTTAAACACTTATCTAGCAAGTGAGAAATCCTGGCTTCCACCCAGTCCTGCAGCAGCTGGGTGTGGTGGCAGAAGTCTGTGACCCTAGCACTCAGGAGGATCATTCAGGTCATTCAGCTACATAGGGAGGTCCAGGACAGCCTGGCTGATCGAGGACCCTGTCTCAAAGGAAACAACAACAATATGGAGATTTAAAAAAGTTGAAACAAAGTACAATGAGGCATGCCTTTAATCTCAGCACTCAGGAGGCAAAGGCAGGGATCTCTGTGAGTTTGAAGCCAGCCTGGTCTACAGAATGAGTTCAAGGCCAGCCAGGGCTTAAAATAGTGAGACCCTGTCTTGAAAATAACAAAAAACAAAAACAAACAAACAAAAAGCAAAAAGCCAAAAAACAAAAACAAAAGTGGAAACAATCACGATACCCCATTAACACTTGGTTAACAAGACACACGCTCAATAGGGCAGGAGAGAAGGCTCAGAGTTTAAGAGCCCTGGCTGATCATCCAGAGGTCTGAGTTCAACTCCCAGCACCCACATGGTGGCTCACAACAAAAGACACACATGGGACATTATTCAGCCATGAGAAGGGATGATGCCAGGGGACCCTGTTCTGTCTGGTTCCACTTAAACAAAATGTCCAGCACAGGAAAGTCTCCAGACAGGGAGGAGTCATCAACGATGAGGACAGACTCCTTTTAGGGAGCCGACAGTGCCCCGGGATGAGACCCAGGCTGCAGCTGCCCAGCTCTGTGACTTTACTAACAGTCTTGGGACCATGAACTTATGGCGATGGCAGTAAGGGACTTCCTTTATTATTAATGTCATTGCTTGCCGTGTATTTTTGAGACAAGGTCACAGGTAGCGCAGCCTGGTCTAGAACTCTCAGTGTACCCGAGGATGACCTTGACTTCCGGACATCTTATCTCTATTCCCCCCCCCCCTGCCCGTGGTTGTTGCTGCCTGGCACTGCACCCGGCTAGAAGTGGTTTTTATATTCATTTACCATGGTTACTAAAAGTGGGGATGGGACGGACAAGGTAACTCAGCAGGTGAACGTGCCTGCTGCCAAACTTGACGACCTGAGTTCAACACCCAGGACTCACACGGTAAGAGAGAACTGACTTCTGCAAGTGTCCCCTGACCTCCACACACATACCACCTCCTAAATAAATAAATGTGATTTTTTTTTTGAATTCGAGACAGGGTTTATTTGTGTATCCCTGGCTGACCTGGAACTCACTCTGCAAACCAGGCTTGCCCAGAACTCACAGAGATCCACCTGCCTCTGCCTCCAGAGTGCTGGGATTAACGGTGTGTATCACCACTGCCTGGCATAAATCTCATTTTTTTAAAAGGTAGCCAAATGGACAGTATACAACTGTAGTCTCAGCTATTCAAAAGGAGCAGGAGTTCAAGACAAAGCAGGGGCCACAGAGTGAGGTCCTGTCTTTAGAGTAATTCCTAAAATTGATATGTAACACAAACTGGGAGAATGATACCTCAGAAAGCACAGAGGCCTCCTGGTGGGAACTGTGGCAGTGAGGCAGGTGACGTGAAGCTGGGTACATGGTCCCTGGTGAGAAAGTCCCAGGTTTGGGGACTCCTGTGTGTGTTTCCCACTCCTTGCCCCACCCCAGAACACCTCCAGGCTATGTAGCCTTTCAGCAGATGTGGGTTAATCAAGAGCGATTAACTCTATGATTATGGTTTCCTGAAGCTCGTGAAAACCCAGCCAGGAAAGCATACGATGGGGTGCTGGCGGCTGCGCTGGCCTTCCTGTTCTTATCTTCAAGACATCTTCAAAACAGTCCCATCCGATGGGACTCTTGTACCCATTAATCTAGCTGTGTTTACAGAGCAGGAAGCCAGCAGGGGCTGCGGGGCCCACCCCGGGTCAGCCAAGAGGCCAGGTAAGTGGGCTGCAGGCTCATCTGGTACAGACCCACCAACAGACTGGCTGTAGAGCCGGGCCCCCTGGCTGTAGACCAGGTTGAATTTAGGTCTGAGGCCATCGCTCACTGGGTCCATGTGCATTTGCCCTGATTCCTGCAAGCAGGAAGGAAGGCCCACTGGGATCTAGGCTGCAGGGAAGAAGTAACTAAGGCACAGAAAACCAGAGACCTGCCCGTGCTGACTATGCTGGCCACAGAACCCGTGGCCCATCACCTTCCCCGAGCTCAGACTCTCATGCTCAGGCCCCAGACTAGCCACTCTCTTTGTGGTGACAAAAAAAAAATGTCCTACAAAAGCAGCTTAAGGACGAAGGGCTTGTGGCATGAAAGAATGGCAGCAGAAGTCTGAGGCGATTGTAAGTGTCATCCCCAGTCAGGAAGCAGAGAGACATGAACACTGGTGCCCTTTTTATTCCATCTGGGACCAGCCCATGGGTGTCTCTCCCCCCCCCAGCTCATCCTATCTGGAAATGCCCTTACAGATACACCCAGAGCTGCACCTCCCTGGAGACTCCAAATTCAGTCAAGGTGACAGGAACCATCTCTGAGTTGGGTATGTCCTAATTCTTAGAAGCATCCCTTCCCACCTGCCCCACCTCCTTCTTGTCTGCATCTCATCTGGTCTTACTGACTGCTCCCTCAAGTCACCATGCCACTTCCTATCCACACTGGGGAGCACCTCCCTAGGGATCACCAACCCATCTCCAAACCAACGCTCCCAAGATGGGAAGGTAGAGCCATCAGACCCAGACCCAAGAGTGGCCCGCAGGCACTGCTGCTATAGTGGCAGGAACCACAGCCTGGAAGCAGCTAGCTCAGAAGTTCAGGAAGGGAAGGGAAGAGAAGGGAAGGGAAGGCAAGGGAAGGGAAGGGTCCAGGTTGCTTCCCAGAACTCCAACAGGATCCAATCCCTGGCCCCAGAATGTGACCTCCTATTTCTTCTTTCTTCCTCCTCCATCTCCTCCTTCTTCTCCCTTTCTCCCCCTTTTCCTCTCTGTCTCCTTCCCCCATCTCCTTCTCCATCTCTTCTTCCTTCTCTTGTGCTAGGCACCAAGCCTAAGACCCCATATGTATATAGCAGTCAAACACCCTACCACTGACTTATGCCTCACCCTTCCACATCAGACTTCTGACCCCCACAACTGATAGAATAAATGCAGGATGCTTAAAGTCTCTCTCTCTCTCTCTCTCTCTCTCTCTCTCTCTCTCTCTCTCTCTCTCTCTCTCGTCCAGACTAGCCTGGGAATCACTGTGTAGCTCATGCTGGCTTCAAACTCATGGTGGTCCTCTTGCTTCAGCTCCCTGAGTTACAGGTGTAAGCCACCACATCTAGTCTACACTAGCATCACAGTGACACCAGGAAACTGATTTGATGCCTTGCCTGGCCTGCCCAATTGTTGTACAGAGTCCCAACTGTGCCCACCTGGCCTCCCCACCCCCAGCTTGGCTCAACACAGCCCCAGCACTGAGTCCTGAAGGAGGGCTTGGCTGCCCCAGCCCGGTGAGTCAGCCCCTGGGTTGTCACCATAGCTGCAGCTCCTCACACTCGTTCACCTCACCTCCAGCCTGACTGTAATTTCCTCAAAGGCAGGAAGCCCCATTCAGGCGTCTTTGTTTTGTCCAGCCCCTGGCAAGGAGGGGGAGCCCAAGGCCAGTTAGAGCACTGTGCAGTGTGGTTCCCACCAGCGTCTCCTGCTCCCCATCCCTCCAGAGCTCTGTTCCAGCTACCCCCTCAACGCCCTGCTTCATCAGCCCTTCCGACAGCAGTGGTCGTGCCGCCCCTCTGAGAGGAACTCTGATCTCCGTCCGCCATGACACAGTCCCCATGGCACCTTGCAGGCAGAAGACAAGTCATTTGGGGGCTCACCATCCCTTTCTGGAATATCTTTGAGTAAAGCAGACTCCTATGCTATTCCCCAGGAATGACCACCGCTGGGCGGGCAAAGACTGCTGGGTAAATGCATTCTGGCATCTAGCCCAGCCCTACCTGGCCAGCGGAGGGACTTTGTTGAGCCATGTCCCCTCCCTGGGTGTTTCACCATTGCACTACAGAACCTGCCTCTAGGAACAGCGAGTCTGATTAAGACATCGTATCTGGGGCCTGATATGAGCTTAGCCATTGATGTTCATCTTGTTTTCCTTGGCCATCTCATAGCCACCAAGGTGTGTCCTGCACCCTGGGTCTGCAGGGAGGCATTTATGGGTTTTTTTGTTTGTTTGTTTGTTTTTACAAGCATCTTCAAGACAATGGAAAGCTAAACTCAAAAACACCTGTCCACCTTCACCAAGGTGTGCCACCACCTCACAGGCAGCTAACCGACTGGTCTGTAGGACCAGTCTCCTGCTCTGGGCCCCATCACGGCCTCAGGCTGGCCCAAGCTGCTTGTGCCCACTGTGGCCAGCAGCAGGGATCAGGGCCATGAATCTGCCGGCCACTGTCACAGTGTTCCCAGAGCTGTGTCAGGACCCTAGTCTGTCAGTTACTGTGACAAGCAGAGAAAAGATTTGGGACAGGCAGAAGAACCAAAAGGCCTCATGGACCCTCAGACCAGACCTCAGGGCTGACTCCTGCCCTGTCCAAGTCCCAACCCCAACCCCTAGGCCCTCTGAGGCTTTCCCATGGAATTTCTGGGTGGGTTTGGATCCAGGCCACAAGGAACATGTATCGGAAGCTCAGTGACAGGAAATGTGGTGTGGCCTTGGCTGGCTTTCCAGGCTGTGGCCTTGAGCTGGCTGTGCCCTGGGTACTACAGTCACTGAAGGTTTCAATGAGTAGGGAGGGCTTTGGTCCCTAGGGCTGGCACTGACTCGTCCTCCCTCCCTGGCTGGCTGCCCCAACACCCTGTGCAGAGCCCGGTTATCCACAGGCACTGGGGAGACACCACATCATCAAATCTTGTTTGGGCTGTGAATGCCCAGGCCTAAGCCAAAGGGCCGAGAGGGCAAGGACTGACCATCCCAGGAGGGCTGGGATAAAAAGGGGAAGGGACCCTTTTACAGCTCACTCCTCCTGCCAAATCCTCGGTATAAGGGGTGGTGGCCCAGAGCCATGGGGAGGGTATGAAAGGGTCGTCGGGTGGAGAAGGGTCACAGCTGTGGCTGTACTCACAATTTCTGTGCTGGCTGCAAATGCAGAGGAACCGTTGGCAGAGGTGACTGCTACCCACCTCAGAAAGAAGGAGCCAGCTAGCACCTACCACCACACAACACGAGGCACTTGAGATAGAGAACACGCTGGGAGCTGGCCAAACACCACGGGATGGGGGGGGGGAGGGCTGGAGGAAGTGGCTCCCAAGAGTCCTCTAACTCTGGCCCAAAAATGCAGAGAATACCCCATCCTGAGTGTCCTATTTGATGAGCTAATAGCCACCCTGACTCTCTCCCCTGTCCCTGACCTTAACCCGGAGTCATGGGACCCTCTGGGAAGGTTCCACAAAGATCTATCCAGCCCTGGGCTGCAGCAGGAAATCCGGAGGCCAGCGTATAATTCATTACTTTCAGCTACCCAGGGATCCCCAGGTACAGGACTAACCCAGGAGACCCCCCAGCCCATCCCCCAGTTTTATGGCCTTGACCATCCTAGCTCTTTCAAGGGGGCAGACGTCCTTTCAGCCAGTGGATCAGGGACAACCAGCTGTCTACATGCAAAAGGATGAAGTCGCACCTCTGAGTCACACAGTACAAAAGCAAATGGAGATGGCAAAGATCTGCATGAAAAAGCTGTGCATACACTTAGAATCCACCAGGGGGCTCTGTGACAGCAGAGCAGGTGACAACAGGATGTAACTGAACTTCCATCACAGTGCCTGAAGACTCCTTCACAAGGGCCAAGTGGAGGCTGTGCATGTTTTTAACGGGAGGCAGAGGCAGGTGGATCTCTGTGAGTTTGAGGCCAGCCCGGTCTACAAAGGGAGTTCCAGGACAGCTAGAGTTGTTACACAAAGAAACCCTGTCTCAAAAAAACCAAACCAAAACAAAAATCCTTCACAAGGTAAGCAGAGGCACTGGAGAGATGGCTCAGCGGTTAAGAGCACTTGCTGCTTTTATAAAGGGCTTGGGTTTGGTTCCTAGCAACCACATGGCAGCTCACAACCACCTGTAACTCCAGTTCTAGGGGATCTGATGCCTTCTCCTGGCCTCCAGGGGAGCCAGGCATGGAAGAGATGTACACATGCATACATGTGAAACACTCATATACATAAAATAAATAAACCTAAAAGAAAGAGGGAAGGAGGGAGAGAGGCAGGGAGGGAGGGAAGGAAAGAGAGAGAGAGAGAAAGAAAGACAGACAGCAGGCCTGGTGGCACAGGCTTGTCAACTCAGCTACTCTGGACACTGAGGCAGGGGGATCACAAGTTCAATACTCGCCTGGGCTAGTCTTAAAACAAACACGTGGAAAGAGAGAGCATCGTGTACAGCTGCTCATGCAGGTCCTGAATTCTGTCCCCACTACTGGGGTGGGGGATTTTTTTTTTTAGTCAAAAGACAGAATAAAGAAAATTAGAGACACACTTACAGCTTTATAGAGAAGAGGCAATGACTGAATTTTTAAAAACTAGGGAAAGGCAGCAAGTGATGTGAGCGGGGGAGTGGCAGGACTGAATCTGGGGGTCCTCACAAGGTTGAAGCTAGCGCTGGAGCCAGCAGTTTCTCTGCTGGGTGTGAAAAGAAAGCAGTCACCCACACAAATATCTACAACAGCGTTAGCCACGACTGCCAGAAGTGGAAACAACTGAGAAGTCACCAACATTGAATGAATACCATGGGGTCTGGCTGTGTGTGGAATATTACTCAGCCTTAAAAAGGAGCGAGGTCTGAGGCAGGAGCTACAGCGGGGAGGAAAACCCAAGACTGAGTGAAGGAAGCCAGACACAGGCAGCACAGCTCGCAGGACCTGTCTGCAAGAGCTGTTGGGAACAGAAACATCCACGGATGGGCCAGGAGTGAGCAAACTTAGGGCCGGGGAGGTGGAGGGAAATGGGGACTGTTTGAGGTTCACAGCACAGGACTAGGGAAACACTTTTGGATTCAGGGCTGCCTGCCTTCAAAGACACACTGGGAAGTGCTGAACTCAGAGGCATGAGGTGGGGTGCACAAGCTAAACCTCAGCTCCTGTAACAAAAGCCTCTAAGGCAGACTGCTCTCCAGCTGGCTCAGTCCCCTGCTGACCCAGTCCCCACTCTTCCACACACCTCCCTCTAGGGCGAGCCATTTGCTCCGCCCTCCACTCCACTCGGACCACGCACTTTGGAACACCCTCTCTCCGCTGGCAGGCGAGTTCACTAGAATGACAGAGAGGCAGGCCAGACCCCTCTAGGAGGACACACTGTGATCAGACAGCCCTCAGCTGTCACCCTCCAGAGCCAGTTCACCCAAGGTCAAACAGTACCCAGGAAGCACAGGCTCTCAAACCTGCCAAGACTGGCCCACAAAATCCAGCCATCTCCGTGTAGCCAAGGATGACCCTGAGGAACAACCTACCTCCGCGGCTCCTGGGGGTCAGCCAAGGCTGCACTGTGTCCTTCCAAGGGTGTTCCCCTAACATATGTCCACACGCCTCAGGGTCCTCCACCTACAGACAGGAGCTGCCCATGCCAAGAGCTGGAAACGCCCACAGTGGCAGAAAGCAAGGGGCAGCAAGGAGGTAGATGCAGCCCTCAGGGTGCAGGATGAGTTCCAGACCCTCAAATAAGGGCTGCTTGGTCTTCAAGGGCCAAGCCTGGGGCTGCCCCATCTCGTTTGTGTTTGCCTCCCATGGCCCATCCTGGGACCTGGGCCAGCATGGCGGAGTGCCAAGGGAATCCAAACATCCCCCTCCCTGCTGTGACACCCCCTCCCATGCCAGCACTTCTCTCTCAGAGTGATTTCCCCTTAGGGGATAGTTAGCCAGACCAGGAGGCAACGTTTCTGCTATCCTGCTCATAAGGAAGGAGGTGCTGAGGGTGCAATTGGCAAGAAGCAGGCAAAGGTGGAGACCCAATTCTGGAGGACTGAATACACTTAGAGCCTGCAGGATCCAGCTTGGTGGCCATAGTGCCCAGCCCTAAAGCTAGCTTCTCCTCAAAGGCATGTTAGGACAGTGGGGACCTCACCAAGTTTCCTTGCAGAGAGTGGCAGAAAGAGGTGACATAAACGAGACTCTACACTAAGTTAACTCCTCACAGGCTGGACCTGATGGGACGTGGATCTAAACAAACCCTGTTCTATTCAGAGCAGAGAGAGTACACGGCTCTGGGCCTTGGCCAGGTGTATGCAACCACAGCCTGTGGGCTGTGTGCCACCTAGGTAGTTATGAATGCCACCCAACACAAAACTGTAAACATACTTACAGCCATTATACACTGTTTTTTACCATTAAAAAAAATCCAAAGGCACGAATGTGTATATGCCATTGACCAACACTGAGATGCCAGAAGGTGGGACACGCCTGGGACAGCTTTCTCCGACAAGCCCCAGGGGATGGCTGGTCCTGAGGTCAATGGACCAAGCTCAGATCACAGCTGTGGGTGATAACAGGAGTCTCTTCCCACACAGCCCATGTCTTTCCTCTTGTTCCTCCACACACTGTCTTGTCTGCTTTGCTTATTTGGAGGTGCTAAGGATTGAACTCGGGGCTCTGTACAGTAGACGGCACTCTGCTGACTGAGCCACACCCCCAGCCTTGACACTGACTTGTCAGTGAACAAGCCACACCATCAGTGGCTGCTCAGCTCCCCGCCACTCCCCCGCATCCCTGCAAGATGTGACCATTTTAAGTATGTCAGAAAGCCAGGCATGCAATGGGTCTACCCTTGCAACCTCAGCACCTGAGAGGCCGAGCTGGCAGAGTGGAGGGTTCAAGGCCAACCTGGGCTACATAGTGAAGCTCTCCAAAAGACATAAAACAAGGTGAAACAAGGTATCCTTCGAGGTAGGTCATTTATGCCACAGCAGGTATAGAGATTCTGCCTCCTCACTCCTGCAACCATCAAAGCGGACAGTGTGTGCGCTGGCTCAGCAGGGCTTGCCCAGGAACCCTAATATCCTGAGTTTGATTTTTAGACTCTATTTAAAGGCATAAGGAGACAACAGACTGCACGGAGTTGTCTACCAACCTCCATATGCATGGTGTCACACACACATACACACACACTCACACACACACACACACACTAATAATGCAAATTGAAACGCTTCTTAAATGGAAAGTTCTATTCTTAGGATTGTCCTTCCAAAGGTTGAGGTGGGACAGGTACCTTATGCAAGGCAGGACCTGGGTCATCTTGAACATCAGCCCTGCAGGAGCTGTGGAGACCGGAGCTCTGAAGTCGTGGCTCCCTCCACAAGTGAGACCCTGTCATATGTCCTCAGGCTCTCTATCTGTCTCCATGTCATCACAAGGCTCTGGCCAGAACCCTTCATGATTCGTTATGCTTCTCCTCAGGACTAGTGTGGAGATGAGGCCTTGAAACCACCTCTCTGTGTGAGTGGTCAGCAGACTGAGGGCAGCCAATCTGAGCCCTTTGATAACCCAGCCTGTCACTGTCAAGTCCACCTAACCCTCCTAGAGGCCAGGTGGAGGCCTATTCCTGGTAAAGAAACTGGAGTCCAGGGTCCTACTGCTGTTCTGAGGTCACGTGGTAGCATAGCTGCCCCGCACTGGCTTCCTACGTGCAGGGTGCAGCTCTGGTGTTGACACTTGGTCCAGGGATACCCGCTGGTTCCACAGGGCCTGGCTTTACCTCTGCTGCGGTAAGAAACTGTCTTGAGCACAAAGGGTTAATCAGGCTATGCTTCTACAGTATATGAGCGAAGGAAGTCAAGGCAGGAACTCAAGCAGCTAGTCAGAGAGCAAATAATAATAATAATAATAATGATGATGATGATGATGATGATGATGATGATGATGATGATGATGATGATGGTGATGACCCCATGCTGCCTGCTTGTCAGCTTCATGCTCAGCCAGCTTTCTTTATTCAGATAGAGTTCAGGGTCCAACCTAGGGAATGGTACCACCCATAATGGGCTGTGATAATAAACAGTCCAGACGACCCGCCATGGACATGCTCACAGGCCAACCTGATCCAGATCACTCCTCAACCAAGGCTCTCTTCTCAAGGGATTCTAGATTGTGTTGACAGTTAAAAGCACAGACAGAGCCCATCAGGACAGAGGCTCCTTCCAGACACCCCACCCTTTCTGGCACCAGCAGCCACAGCTCACACGTTCTAGAGCCCTAGGGACCCCAAAGCCCTTCGCTTCTTGGAGTCCAGGCACACCGCATCCCTGTCCTGCATCTCCTCACCTGAGCCAAGAACACAGCCGCCGAGGTCCCTGAGGGTGTTTCGTCTCTGCACCCAGCCAGTCCCCTGCTAGGAGCACCTCTCTGCTCGTCCTCATCTCTGCACTCTTGAACCTCTCCCAGAAGCCCACCCGCAGCACCATCCCCCCAATTCAATGATCAGTCTTTCTCTACTGTCTTTCCTGCTCATTCTCGGGTCTTCTCCATGTGACCCCCCATAGGGATCCAGGCATGCTCCTGCCTCACCCCACAGAGTGCCTTCCCTATTGCCATACCCAGACCCTGTCCCTCCGCATCTTTTCTGCACCCCTCCATGAGGCAGAAGGGCTTCATTTTAGATCCAAGAGTCCACGAGCTTCTCTGTGCCCCAGGACCTTTGCACTGCTACCTGGAGCATTGGTCTGCTCCTTACAGGGCTGAGTGACTGGAGGAGGGAGCCACGGGCAGACGGGAGAACAGGGGTCTGGAGTCTCATATTCTGAGGGGCAGGGCATGTGGCTTTGAGGCTGGAGCCGGAGGGGCTGCTATGGGTCCCAGCCAGGATCTTCACTCTCTCTGAGCCCTGGGAAACCCCTTCTACTCCATTTCATTCTGGTAGCAATTGCCATGATCCCTATCCCAAAGAGATCTGGGGCCAAAGCTGGATGCCTGCCATCAAGCTGGTCTTGTCCTTAAAAGGCCTGCGGGAGTGTGTGACATGGTGTGGAGATGTGGGGGTCACAGCCACTCCCTAGCCCTTGTCCTCTGAAGTAGACATGGCTATGGAGAGCCTGTAAGATACTCAAGTTCCCACCTCTAAGGGGGATCTTGGGATGGGATGGGCCCCTTGAGCTGGAAAGGAAAAGTCAGGAGGAGGGGAGGGAAGAGAGGAGCAGAAAGAGGAGGAAAGAGAAGGTAAGACAGAAAAACCACCGGGAAAGGAGAAATATGGGGACAGAGATGAGAGAGCCCAGAGAAAAGGCAGGATGAATATAAGAAAAGTGTAAAAAAAGAGGGGGCAGTGCCCTTGCTGCAAACGTCCCCAGCCACCCCAGGCCTGCTGGGGACCTGGCGGCAGCCCCAGCTGGAGCCCTGCCCCACAGCCTCGCCTCTCTCCTGGACAAGGCTGGTTACACAACAGTTGTGGCTGGTGTCCAGCAAGCTGTCACGTGGGGTGTGGGGTGGGGGCTGCTCCCTCGGCGTGGCTGGGACTCAACTCCAGCCCGGAGGCCAGAGCGTTCCCAGATGCGCTGGCGGCTGTAAAAGGCGCTAGTTCCTGTCAGCAGAAGGGCTCCGGGAGGGGACCCCCAGCAGCAGGCCGGCCAGATGGCTGCAACATGTGCGTCGGTGACAGGGCGGGATGCACAGGGGTGTCCCTGCGCCTTCTCCTGGACACAGCGCAGGACCCCCCCCCTTCCCCTGTCCTGCCCTCCCTCTATCCTGCAAGGCTCTGCGTTAGACTTGGGGGGTCAGCAGCACCCCAAATCCTTCTCCATACTTGGAGGTGATGCAGCTGACCCGGGACTGCTCCCCACTGTCCCGGGACTGCTCCCCACTGTCCCTCAGCTTCTTGATAGTTGCCTAGCTCAGTAGTCTGCCATTGCACCTTGGCAACAAAGAAGGCATATAGCCCAACTCCAGCCAATTGCAGGTTCCCATTTTCCCAGCAATGATGATTGGTGGAGACGTGGACATGTGACCCAGACAGACCCAATTAGTGTCCTTCCCTGAGATCTTTCTAGGTAGACCCAGGTGGATGAGACCTGGGAACAGCAGAACTAACCAACTTATGTTTGGGTGACCCTCAGTCTGTCTGGCTCCCCAATGAGGCTAGGGCTCATTGCCTGGGTTCGTATCGCTGGCCAGGGCAGGTGACTCAGATGGCCCAACCACTGGAATGGGAAGGACACACAGGGCAACCCAGTGGCTATGAACACAAGAACCGTGAAATCATAGCAGCCGCAGGAGGACACAACTGGAGCCCATTCCCTGGACAAGAGGGTCTGGAAACTTTCACAGGAGGGCAGGCCGGCTGGCAAGTTCAAATAAGGAGGCCAACTCAAGGCCTTGGAGGAGAAGGGATGCTACCCTTCCACCCTCAGCAGGCCCTTCTGAGTCTTCACCCCCTTCTCTATAATGTGAATCCCTTGTAATTATTCTTGATGTTTGCTCCTCATGACAGCCCCTTGGGTCGATGTGAGGTCTCAAACCCAGGACAAATGGCTAACTGAGGTGCCTGTTTAACAGAGAAGTGGACCTGGCTGCCAGGTTCTCCCATCTTCCCTCAGTCCCTAGCTGTTTCAGGGCATATGGCTGGTGTATCCTGCCCCCTACCCTGAACCCTCCAGTCCAGGGGCTAGGATGCCCTTCTCCCAGCTGCCTTCCCTATATAATCCAGACATTTTGGTTACCCGGCCCTTTCACCTTTTTGGTGATTGTACCTAGGTACCTGGCTCACTCCTCTCCCCTCCTGAAGAGACTCTGGAGAGCTCCAGCATGGCAAACATGGCCCTGGCAGGCCTTGCCCTTCTCCCCCATTCCCTCTGCCTTGTGAAAGCCATTAGATTATATTCCTAAAGCTAGCCACTAAGGGCTATTCCTTTATTTTGCCACTTCCCTCTCCTGAGGCTGACTACCAAGGTCCAGCTATCAAAGTATTGAAGTCCAGCAATCAAAAGCCCCCGTTGGCTCACCAACATGCCCAATTAAAATGAAACCCCTCATCCCAACGCAGGGTTTTCTCTTGCCCCTTTACAAACCATCATTTCCTGTGTGCCACATCCATCTCCTCTCTATCCAGAGGCAATTCTTTGTCCTCCCCTCCAGGACAAATACCCCTGCCCCCTCTCTCCCGTGTTCCCTTCCCCTTCTCCCTCATCCTCTATCTCCCATCTTTGCCTGTTATTCCCGGTCTCCCAGGGCAAATAAATCTCCTTTGTTCTGGGAACTTGGTCTTGAGGGTCCTGAGTAAATACAGTTCCTTTAACCTCTTGCTGCTCCTCATGTGACCTGGCTCAGGGTCATGCCCACTCTGGATTCTACCAGATGTCTCTGCTGGGCCCTGTGCCTCTGGCTATACTCTCCCCTTTATCTACACTAAACCTCCTTCACCAAACCTGGGAGCAGCCATGTTCTTCCTTCCATGTCACTGCTTTCATTCAGGCGGATGCTATTTTGCCCACTTGACAGAGGAGGAGACCGAGGGTCACAGTGACCCTCTCCTCCAAGTTGCGCTGAGCCTGACAGAGCTGAGCTGGGATCTGGCTGGCGGGCCCCAGGCCAGTTCTTTCCTCCTGACCCAGTGACTCCTCCTGACCAGCTTGGCAGGAGACCAGGGAAGCCACCACATTCCACATGCTGTCCCCTCACACCCCTTGACCAGCAGTGGTCTCCCAGCGTCTCCCTAGCCTTCCTCCTCTTAGCCTCCATCTTCTGCCTAACAGTGCCAAATTCACAGAGACCTCTGTCCCAGGTTGTGGGTGGTCACACACATCCCTCTTCCCCTAGGTGTGCCCTGAAGAAGCCCAGAGGAGGGTGCCACATGGGCCTCTTCCTCTAAGGACAGTGTCAGGACCTCTGTTCCAGCTGTAGCTGGTCACAACTCACCTATTGAGGAGCCAGAGTCATGAGTTAGACACACAGGGACATCCCAACCCTGGCTCTCTCCATGCAGGCCCAAGAGGCTCAGAGGTATTGGGATCCTGGGGCTGGTATGTCCCCAGTAAGATAGGGTAGAGATGTGATCAGACACTGTCTGCTGGAGGCATTCTCTCTTTACTGTGAATTTAGTTGTGTGAATTTGTCAAAACACTTCTCAGAACCTCAGTTTCCCCATCCGTGCAAGGACAACAGTGACCCTCGGTGTCAGGTTGGCAAGCAGAGCCAAGCAGTTACCAAGGACAAACACATGTCATCCGCTAGAACAGTGGTGGCACCATTGCCCCAGCCCTCCCTTCTGTCCTAGAGGAGCAAGTCTGTGGCAGGGTGGAGACTCAGGGTGGGGACCCAACACTGGAGGTGGCGCAGGAAAGGTGTGGCCGGAACCCCTGGAGCCAGGACTACAGCTGGAAGGAAGGAGTCTCCAGGTGGCCGCCCTGGGCAGGCTGCCTGCAGGCACAGGGCCAGGTGGCTGGGCAGGGTCACTGGCCTCCGGAGACCCAGGGGTGTCCTTCGGGATAATGGGCCAAGCATTGTCCTTGATTACAAGAGGCCCTGGCCAGTGGTGTTGACACAGTCATTGTGCAGGGGTCTGTGGGAACTGATCTCAAGCTCCTGACTCAGTGGCAGCTGGGGTCGTGGCCTCGGCAGCAACCGTCAGCCCTGAGCTAGTGCTGTGGAGTGGAGTGGAGGCGTGGGCACTCCTGCTGCCATGGCTGATGGGGTTCCAACAGTGCTAGGCCCCAGGCCCTGGGGACACATCAACAGGTGAGGTCAGTATAGGGTCCTTGGTCCCTTGGGGGCTCCCAGAGTGGCCACAGGGGTGCCGTAACCTGGCTTAAGCATCTCAGGAGCTGGCTTCTCGGGAAGTCACTGGAGAAAGCCCAGAGTGGACCAATGGGAGGGGAAACTGAGGGCTAACAACCAAGAACCTAGCAGGCTAGGGTAGCAAGGAGGAGGTGATCCAGTCCATAGAACATACAAAGACAACCCTGTGAACATGACCACAGGCCTGTGCTCCTGCCAACTGAGATCTCAGCCCTGAGAAGGGGCTCCAAGAAGTAGGTGAAAGAAGAGATGGGTTGCAAAGCCTCTCCCACCAGTGTTCGGGGGTAGCACACAAACTCACACTACCAAGATCTGTCCAGGACCCTCAGCCAGTAAAGAAGAGAACAGAGACCAGCCTCTGGCTGAGGGGTTCTGCAGTCTAGCCAGACACCAAGCAGAAACCCGGCCCTGGTTTCTTAGGACAGGGGGCAGGCTCCGGGAGGGTGTCTAGGTTGTCAGAGTGGGTGACCTCATCCTGGTAGGATTTAGGATCCTGTGGGGAACAGAATGGGCTGTGCATGAAGCTGAGACCTGTGGGAATGTGCTCAGGGCTGGTTCTGGGACAAAGCCATGTCTCAGGGTTCATGAGTGTCCCTAAAATGAAGGCCAGGGCTAATGAAAGTGATCAATGTTTAAAGTGCTTGCTGTGCAAGTTTGGCAACCTGAGTTCAAGTCCTGAAGTCCACGTGAAGGTAAAGGGGAACGGTGAGGCTGGGGGTTGGATGCCAGCACCCATGTGACAAGCCAGGTGTCCTACACAAGCCTGCAACCCCAGGTCCAAGTCAGGTGGAGACAGGAGGATTGTTGGTGCGTGCTGGAGTCTAGCCTAGCCTAGAAAATGCAAGCCCTGGGTAGGTTCAGAGTCCTGTCCCGTCTGTCGTCCCCCTTCCTCATGCTCCCATCCCCGTCCCCTCCCCTCCACCACCACCCCCACTCAGATGAACAGGCGGAGAGTGACAGACGAGGATGTGGCTGGTCTCTGCATACACACACAGACACAACAGGACACATACAAGCAGAAACACACAGGCACACCGCCCACACACGGACACACAAAGACACACGTGGAATCTTCTTTTCATTCACACTCCGCTGTACATAGCCCCCCCCCGGTTAGCTGCACTGTTGTGGATGACATACGAACCCCAGAGTAACTCACAGATGTTGCCTGCCTGAGCTGTCCCCTATCTGTCTCAAGAGCTGACTACTAGCCTTCGGTGTGCTAAGGATGCTGGGTGGTACATCAGAAGCTGGGATATTCAATGTGCTGCAAGCTTGCTCTGCAGCCCAAGAAATAGGGAGGACACCTCGGTGCCTCAGTTTACCCCCTCTAGAAGCAAAATACAAAGCTATTTGCAAGATCTCCCACTAGGGAGGACACACTGTCCTCGCTGCTCTGCTCCTGAAACTCTTGGCCCTGAGTGTCTCCCAATTTGGAGATGCCTGGAGCTGCGACCCCATTTCCTGTGTCTGCACACGCCCCTCCATTCTGGCTGCCAGAGAGGCCCCCACCAATCAGGCCCCTGAGACCTCAGAGGCCACTCAGAGAGGAAGTCCCCTTCCGCCTCTCCCAGGCTGGACCCTGCGGTGTTTCTTTTGGAATTTCTTGGCTCGCATGGGGCAGAATGTTCTAGCCGGCAGCCACAGGCCTTCCTTCTTGGCCAGGGGACTTGACCTGCCACCTCCCACCACCACTGCCTCCCACGTCTCTTTAAAGAAAACACAGTGTGTCTGGGAGCTGAGACCTGACCCAAGCTCACCAATACCACAAGACATGGGGACGGGCCTGATGGCTCAGGGTCCCCCNCAGGTGGGCTAAGGAGTACGGGGGGGGGGGGGGGGGGGCCGGGGGCCCCCCCCCCCCCCCCCCCCCCGTGACGAGAGGCAGGATGGGAGGAGTTGGCTGGCTGGCAGGACTCTGAGTGGCCCTTCCAGAAGAGAAAGCCAGCCCTTCATTCACCGGCTCCACCAGGCCTCTTAGCCGTGGGGTAATTAAATATTTATGCCTCTCTCTCCCCAAGAAAAGTGATAAGTCAGATTTCTACACCAGAGAGAGTGCCCAGGGCGAGGTGTCTGTGCCAAGAGCCATGAAGACAAAGCCTTCACTTCAAGCCATGGGTGCAAACAGCCCTCACCTCCCACCGCCACCACGGGCTCCACACCGGACAGCCAGAGACTCACAAGGCTCCAGGACCAATTAGGCCCGGTGCTGACGTCAAGTCTGGGGCAGGCTTTCTCGCTGCCTTGATATTCATGACACCAACAGATGGAGCAGGGAAACATCCCAGGGCAGGACAGGGCCCAGGGCCACCGTGGGAGTGGGAGAAGGGGGTCTCCGGGAATGGAGCTCTAGAATGTCATGCTACAGAATGTGCAGACAGGGAAGGTGTGCATACTAAGTGCCTGTTGTATGCCTGTGTGCCTCCATATGCAACAGCAGCAAGAAGGCAGAAGAGGGAACTTGCGTACCTACTGTTTACCTACAAATCCTCGTCTGCCATGGTGGCAAGGTGACGGGAGAAGATTCGCTTACTAAGTACCTACTGTGTGCTGACGGGTCCCTGGGCGAGTTCTAGACTGCTTTGTTTGCCTTGTTACGACAGAGCTGGCAGGATGATCTCCCTTGCTTCAGCTGGGGAAACGAAGGTGGTAGCAGCAGGATGGGATGGGTGAGGTCAGGGTGGGGCCTGGACCACTCCCCTCGCTCAGAGCAGAGCTGCCGTCTGGAGCCCCCTTACCTGTGTCTGTGCAGATGCGGGGTGGGTGTGAGCTTCCCTGGGGATGTAGAGGTGCCGCCTGAGGGGTCTGTCTGGGAACAAGTCACTCCTGGAAGGGAGGTGAGGTGAAAATCCCGTGCTTCTGCCTGATAAGACCACCTGGAGGGGGGGCATCTGAGTCGGCACCCACACGTGCCCACCTCCAGCACCTGCTGTGTGCGCAGGGGCGTGTAGTGACGGGCAGCCTCCTCAGCACTGCCCCGAGTCGGAACGAGCAGCAGATCCCTCTGTACCCAGTCAGGGTCCACAGCACTAAATTTCATTATGTGCTACATCTGTGGCCCAGGCTCCTTGCAGTAGAAAGGGGTCTTCTCGCGATGTTATAAGGTGTCAGGAGAGAGACACTGCGTACACAATCCCTTAACACAGCCCAGGCTCCAACTGCGCTCAAGACAGGGTGCTGCTCCTGTTGTTACGTGGGCCAGTGGGAGCATGGAGAGTCTCAGAGTAGCCAAGAGGCAGGAGCCAGGCCGACAGCTTACACGGTGTCTTTGTATGTCTGTGAGGACAAAATTGCCCTTGGGGACAGACAGAAGCCCAGGGTAGGCAACATGGCCTGTCAGGTGAATCCACGTTCCCTTGTAGGGAGAACCACCTGTCTGACAGCACCTAGCCAACCCCGGATGAGAAGAAATAACAGAGCTCTGTTAATGAGCGCCTCTGCTCCTGTCTTTTGTCTATGGCTCAGTGTCCCTTCCCTGGCCCCCTGCCTAAAGCAGGCGGCCCAACCTGACAGCTGCGGCATGTGGAAAGACTCCTCACCTGGCCAGGGGTGAGCCTGTGGGTGGCAAGGGTAGTGTTCTACATCCTGAGTCCTGTCCCAGCTAGCCTGCCCCCCACCCCCTGCCACATGTGCACATGCACGCGCGCGCGCGCGCACACACACACACACACAAACACACACACTTCCCCACCTCTCTTTTCCCTCTTGCAATCCAGACTGTGAGTAGATTGGAGGGGTGGGAGATGCCAAAAGGCTGCAAAGGAGGGAGCCCCTTGTGTGAAAGGTGAGCCATGCTGCTTGGAGCTCCCTAGTGGCTATGGAGCCTGAGATAGACAGGGCCAGCTGGGGGAAGCTTAGGCGCCAAGGTGGCCGAGTGGGAGGGGCCATCCCCACCCTGAGGCCCCTTCTGGGCTGTTTGCCACCCAGCCTTAAGACAGGCCTCCCAGGGAGATACTGACCCTTTGTGGCTAATAGTGGGCTTCCACCTGCCAGGAAGGGCCTCCAGACCCCCCCCCCCGCAATGGATGGTTCTAAGGTGTCAGTTCAGCACCTGGCACTAGGGCATGCTCCAGCCCTCATTCATTCCTTCGAATATACTGTGGTGGTAGTACAGTGGTCAATTCCAGGCACTAGGGACTGAAGAGAAGGACGGCAGAAAAGGATAGCAGATCCCTGCTCTCTGGGCAGGAGGGAAAACAACCGTCCCTACATGTGGACCAGCAATGGAGCATAGAGCCTTGGCTCCAGCCAGGACTCAGACCCTGGGATTGCCCAGGGCAGCTCTGCCAGGTTGGACTCCATTCCCGGCTGAGAGGCCTGTGGAATGTTCCTGACAAAGGATGGGACAGCATTGCCGGTAAAGCGCTCAGCATGTGCTTTGGTGCGCAGTAGGTGTTGTCACTACCACTTAGATGGTGAACAACCCGCAGGATCCTTCCAGCCCCCCATTCATCAAAAGCCTTGGTGTGCAGTACGAATGCAATTAAAAATACATTTTGGGCTTAGGATGTGGTTCCATGGGGTTGAGGTCTCACCTGGCATGCACAAAGCCCTGGGTTGGGCATGGTGGCAAATGCCTTTCATCCCAGCACTCAGGTGGTGGATACAGGAGGATCGGAAGTTCAAGGTTATCCTTGGCTACATAGAGGTTTTGCGAACAGCCTCAGTGGATGAGACTATGTCCTCCTCCTAATTTTGGATTACCATAGATGGCTGTCCAGCCAGATTAGCCAAAAAGTTGTGAATCCAGGTTCAATGAGAGACTCTGGCTCAAGGAACAAGGCAGAGAGTGGAGCAAAACCCTCACTGCCTTCCTCTGGCCTCTGTTTGCCTGTGCATACATGCACAACATACAAACATACAGCGGCTACATATGTTACAGGACCATGAGCACAGAGGTCCTTGGAGGCCTGAAAGCAGCTGGGCCTGGGGCAATGGCCTATGAGCCCAGCACTTGGGAAGCTGAGGCAGGAGAATTGTGAGTTCTAGGCTAGTCTGAGGTACAGGGGATTTGAGACCACTCCTGGCTAGACAGTAACCCAGGAAAGGCAGGCACACAGTTGCCCTGCACTGTGCTATTCAAGGGCGGAGTGCAGAGATCTGGTCAACAATGACACGCTGAAGGGTGGATGTGGAAATGTCCCACAATGTCGTCACATTGGCCACAGCCGACCTTGGCTGCTTTAAGAGCCAAAGGGCCTTTGTTAGCTAATATCCAGGTACTACACCAAGCCCTCTTTCCTGGCGACATTTCTAAGCTCTGACAAATACTCGTTAGCCTGCTGCCCAGGCACCGTCCTCCACATGGCTGCCCTAGACAGATTTGATCTTGAGGTAAGCAGAGCAGGGCCAGGATGCTGGCCTGGTGTGGTGGCTTGGCTGTGGCTCTGGTCCCAGGTCCCAGCTACAGCTGAGGTGTCATTGAGCCTAGCATGGTGAATTGCTCCCCTAGTGGACAAGCCAACCTAGCCAGTGGGGAGAGGGCCTGGCCAAGGGTCACTTGCAGTTCAAAGGACAAACTTGTGTAAAACCTCGGGACGGGACATGTCCCTGTGCAGCCAGGCCTGAGGGAGGTCACTCTTTGTTCCCTCTGATACAGGTGGCTTGGACGGTAGCTGCTGGCCTCTGCAGGAGCCTCCTGAGTCGGCAGGGTTTGTCTTGGTCATTGTCCCACTTTCCCTCCCCAAGCTTGCCACCCTGACTCCAGCCTAGGGACACAGGGAGAGGAATCAGAGTAGTCACCATGCAGTGTCATGTGCAGAGCAGGGGCTGTACCCGGGCCTACCTAAGTGCCCCATACTGTCCCCATTCTCTGAGGGAAGAGATACCTGACTAGTCCCTTTTCACAGATGGGAAAACTGAGGTCCAGAATCAATGCTGGCCACAGTCTCCAGTTGTGAGGTAATGGAGCTGGAATCCAACTTTTATTTTATTTTATTATTATTTTTTGTGTCATAAGTTAGATTTTCTTTTATTTCGTAGTCTTTTTTATGTTTACAGACTCTATTTCTTATTTATTTATTTGTGATATCTGCCTCCCCCCCCCCCCGCCACCGCCTCCCATTTCCTTCCCCCTCCCCCATCAAGTCCCCCTCCCTCGTCAGCCCATAGGGCAATCAGGGATCCCTGCCCTGTGGGAAGTCCAAGGACCACCCACCTCCATCCAGGTCTAGTAAGGTGAGCATCCAAACTGCCTAGGCTCCCACAAAGCAGTGGAATCAAAAACCCATTGCCATTGTTCTTGAGTTCTCAGTAGTCCTCATTGTCCGCTATGTTCAGCGAGTCTGGTTTTATCCCATGCTTTTTCAGACCCGGGCCAGCTGGCCTTGGTGAGTTCCCGATAGAATATCCCCATTGTCTCAGTGTGTGGAATCCAACTTTTAAATCCAGCTATTTATTGTATGTGTGGGCATACATAGCAGAGGATAATTCGTGGGAGTTGATTCCCTCTTTCTACCATGGTTAGATCTCCAGAACAGAACTTGGGTCATCAAGCTTGGCCGCAAGCTCCTTTGTCCCGTGAACCATCTCATCATCTCCAGAGCTGGGATTAGAATCAAATAGTTTGCCTGTAGTGCCAAGATGGGCGGGGGTGACTAGTCAGGAGCCAGCACGAAATCACCAGCTATTTCAAACTGGGCAGGTGAGAACCAAGCTCCAAGAGGAAGTCAGAGGTTGCCATGTGTCCCATGGGCCTCACTTTTGACCTCAGGGCTACTCTGTCATCCCAGAGGCTGTGTGGGCTGGCCTGACTATCATCACAAGCTTTCAGACACCCTGGGTAGGAGGCTTTGCTTCCTAGTTTGGGGGATTCACAGAGCGTGCTGACTTTGTGCGGTACCAAGCAGGACCTCTGTTTCATAGCTGCACAGTGGTGGAACCCCAGCTTCTACACGTCATATGCCAACCACACAGCCATATTTATCAATTGCACACAGCCTATAATCTTATACTTGAAGGTAAAGGTAGCAGGATCAGGGGTTCAAGGTCAGCCTTAGCTACATAGTGAGTTCACAATCAGCCTGGCATACCTGAGCCCCTGCCTCAAAAATAAACCAAAATCGACAACCCTCACCATCTGCTGGCAGGGAAGGGCCATGGGGCTAACCCAAGTTAAACAAGAGCCTGGCATGCTTCTACCCAGAACTTGGAGGCTGAGGCAAGAGGAACTCAGGTTCCAGGGTTAGCCTGGGCTTACAAAGGGAGACTCTGTCTAACACACACACACACACACACACACACACACACACACACACACCCCAGCACCGAGGTAGAAAGTGAGCTCACACAGTAGGGCCTCCTGTGGAGGAAGCTCTGTGTGCCTTCTATCTCTACCCCCCGCCCCCGGCTCCTGGCTGTGGAGAAATGCCCCAACATTGGGCAGTGTATAAGGGCATGACTAGCCCTCTGGTGTCTGGAGACAGCCCTGTGACCTCATTCTAAGGAAGCAACCCCCAGAATATTATCAGACATTTGCCATGGAGACTTTCCCACTTTGAGGTGCAGGAGCCCAGAGAGAAAGACTGAGACCCGCGTGGCTGTTTGAAGCATCTTGTTGGCTGGGATCCCCTGCTTCCCCAGACAGAATGTTCTCTGAGTGAACACAAGGCCCTGTGCCTGCTGTTCTCTCGCAGACACGGCCCAAGTGCCTGGTGACGGTTGTGTACACAGTAGGCACTTAGTTCGTACTCCCCCAGTGACAGATCACATCCATCTGAACATACGGCCTAGGATGGACCAGTGCTCAGCTCTCAGAAACTGCCCACGAGGACCCAGATGGCAGGCATACACATCCCAGTCTGGGTTCTCTTGTCCTATGTATCGAAACCCTTCATAATAAGTAGGTGAACGTGACAGTAAGGTAGGCTGACAGAGGGCAAGGGTCACACAGCAGGCAGGGATCATAAGCAGGTGTTAGGAACCACCAAAAGGATGGTGGCAGGTGAGGTGAACACTCATGGCTCCTGTTCCAGGCTGCCACAGAACTTCCCAGAGAGGGAAAGTAACCGCCCAAATCACACACCACACCTGAGGACAAGGCAAAGTCTAACTGAGGGCCACCTGAGCCCTCAGGTTCCATTCACCGAGTCTTCCTGGGGTTTTCTGTTTCTGGACCCGGGGCAATAGTGATCCCCGTCCCTCCTGGCCTTTGTCCTTGGGCGTTCAAGTTGCCACTGGTTTTCAAAGTGGACACAGCTCAAGGATTTCCTTTTTTTCCCAATTGTTCAAGACTATAGCTGTCAGGTACTGCCTCAGAGACACCACAGGGGCCCAGGGACGAGAGAGGCACCTGGACTGCCGTGAGACATGCCCCTGAGACTGGAGGGAAAAGCTACCTACAGCTGTGACAGGGTCCCACGTAGCACACATGTAGTGTAGCTATGGAGAACATAGCCACCACAAGACGGTAGCTGGGCTCCTCTCTTGAGTGGGGAGTGACCAGGATGAATGCCCTTGTCTTCCTGAGATGCAAGCTGGGCCTCTTAGTATGTGTCCCTGTCCCATATGGCTCAGCAATATGTTCTTCTGTAAGGGTACACACACACACACATACACACACACACACACACACACAGACTGAGACAAAGGCAGGCAAGCAGAGAGAGAGAGACAAAGAGACAGAGACTCAGATAGACAGAGATAGAAACAGAAACAGACAGATAGACAGAGACAGACACAAAGAGTAACAGGGAGAGACAGAACAGAGGAAAAGGACAGACCAAAGCAAAACTGACAAGGACAGAGAGCATGCGCCCTCCAGTGGCCACCCTGGACTCTGCGGGTTGGCAACTGGAGGCCCAGCCTTACCCTCTTTGGCCACCAGATGTCTTGGTTCTGCGTAGCCCAGGGCAGTTTTTCTTTTTCAAAAGCCATGAGGTTCTCAAGGCTTCCAGTGAATGAGACTTCACAGACTCTGCCCATGATACCTATGTCACACGTGTGTCTCCAGCCTCCTGTGTACCCTCTGCGGTCCCTTCGCCCCAGGCGGAAGAATCTGAGCATGGTCTCTGTTGCCCTCTGGTGGTCACATGCTATAATACAGGACAGACTAAGATGAAGGTGACTACTGGAAGACAGAAGGATGCAAAGATGTACCAGTTCACTGGTTATCAGAGGCCAGTTCTGGTTATTAGGGTTCAGCCATTCCTGCACCCAGGATCTGACCATATCCTTGGGGCATTAACAACCCCCCCCAACAGGCAGAAAAGCCACCAGCAGTCAGTGAATGGGTCCTCAGGGGCACAGGAGGAGGACAGGTGCCCTGTGTGGGTGGTTCCTCTGCAGGTTGAAGCAGTAGCCCCTGAGTGAGCCCCACCTCCCACGCCAAAGTGACGCATCTGCTCATCCAATGTGCAGAGACCTCATTTCCCATAAGGCTATGTCCCGAGGCCTAGGGCGGATGTGTGCTTTGGGAGACTCTTTTCAGCCCAGAAAGAGGCCCATAGTGGAAGGAGTAGAACAGGGCTTGGGGCTGTGGGCACCACAACCTGACATTACCCAGAGAGAAAAACCACAGGACTGGCAGAGCCCCTGTGGACATTAAGGGCTGTGACAGTCCCAAACAGAAGTCATAGTACCTTAAAGAACACGCAGAGATTTGCCTGTATGCTGTCTGAGGGGACCTACCCCCCCCCCAGAAGGGGAACATAACACAGGCGCCCCTGAGACCGGCACACAGGGATGCTCCTGAGGGCCAGCTGCACGGGCACCAAGCTCTCAGTGCCCTGCCCACCCTACCTCTTCACCACAGTGCCAGGGGCTCCGTCTCCCTAATTAGGTAATAGTCTAGATTCAAGAGAGGTCACGTGATTTGCTTCAGGTCACACAGCAAAGCTGGGGTGTGGGATTTGAACCTGGTGCAGCTGACCTTAAAGTCCTTGCCTTAATAAATGTTTGAAAGCAAATACCAGCATGGCAAGAGCTGGACCGCACAAAAAGCCGACCCAGTGTGACAGTCACTCCAGGGAGCTATCAGCATCCCGCCTGCTATTTCTGCCTCCACCGCCAGGCCTGGGCATGACTCCTGCAGCTTTGCATCTTTTGCGAAATGCCAGGCTGTGACACATAGACCTCTCACCATGAGTAAAATACACCTGGGGTAGTGGGGTTTCAGTGCTCTGACACTGGGGTCACATTTGCTAACTCTATCCGTGGGAGCCGCACACTCAGGGAGCCCCAGGACCACGTGATATGCTAAGCGCTGCTCTGAGCTACTGCCCTTCACTCCTTCTCATTCACAGGCAAGTCCTCTGCCCACCCCGCCCCCGCTGCCCCCTCCTTTACCGTCTACTTCTCCACCTCACCCTTGACAACAACACCAGCTCCTAGGCCCCGCCCACCTGGCCCTCTGCCTTGGGGCCCACATATTGTGCCAGGACCCGGGGTAAAGTCCCAGGCAAGCTGCCTTCAGGGCTCTCCCTGTTCCCCTGGTGAACACAGGCTCTTGGAACCCCAAGAAGTTCCGTATTTGAAAGCATGTGGAGTCTCTCTACTACCTTCCCCCCCACCCCACCCCATTTCAGAGTGCAGTTAAGCCCAAAGCAAGCCCTCCTCACCCCACAGGGGAGGCCCTGGTTGCCCGGCAACCAGCAGGGCTCCTCCCAGGGCTTGCCTGGGATGGCCCGTTGCCTGGCAACCAGGCAGCAGAGTCCCTCGAGCCCAGCCAGACCACACAGCTGGGCCCAGCCTTGGCTGACTTCTCTCTGCCTAGGGAACCCCCGGGACCTTGTTCTTATTCCCCAAGATCAAGGCGGCAATTGCCTCTGTCCACAATGAATGTCGTCCTCTCCAGGTGAGCAGCCTGCGCTGCTGGGAGGGAATTGCTGGCGGGATCGCGCGCCCCGCCATCCCTTCTAGGTGGAGGGAGGATAGAGCTTGGACCACAGAGGTTTCCAGGATCCAGTCTGCCTGCCTCGCCTTTGCTGCCTGGAGACCTGGTACAGCCACTCACGGGTCTGTTCCCTGCTTCCCACTCGTGCCTCCTAGAAAGCCCCTGACAACTCAGGTCCCAGACCTCGCCCTCGGGTACCCTGCCCACTGCTCTGCCTCATGCCCCAGGCTCACTGTCATCTGCCCTCTATGATTGACTGTGAGTCTCCCTATGGCTCAGAGGCCGGGTGCCCTGAATGCACCTAGGGTACTCCTTACAAGTTGGCTTCCCAGTCTCACCTCAAGGGACCTGCTTCCCAGAGCCTGGGACCTGCATGTCTAACCTGTGTGTGAGTGATGCTGCCTTGGGGTCCGGCCTGCTGTGTGCCCTTAGACGGAACGCTTTGCCTCTCTGGAACTCAGTTTACTTGATTTAAAAGCAACGTCTTCTAGGGGAGTGTGACCAGAGCATTTGTAAACTACTAAGTTAAGCCTCATTAGGACATGGTGTTCCTCACAGGTCTGGGGGGCCCAGGAGGGGCTCGGGTTCTAGAAAGCGAGAACGGCAAAGGACAGCAACAGCCTGGGACTGGGAGAGAGGGATGTGGGGGGAGCCTAAGGAGGCCAACACCACAGCAGGCCCCCGAACTCTAGGAAGGCTGAGTCCCTGTGTTATCACTGAGCATCGGGTGTGGGCAGGCTACACGGAAGGGGACAGGGATGGACAGGGATGGGCCATGGGAAAGGTGGCATGAGTCCTGTGTGTGTCAGGGAGGGTGAGGGTAGGGAGTGCAGTGGTCAGCAGTCTGCACGGTGCTCCACAGAGGAACTCCGGGCTGGTGGGGCGGGAGGAGGGACCAACCAGGGAGAATGGGAGAGCGAGGGCCCAAATACTCTCCAGGTAGCTTGGTGGGGACATGGCACCATGCATGTCACACCTGAGCACGCCGCACCCAGTGGGAGTCATCACGGCTGTCTACAGCGATGCCTCCCTATTGGAGCATCCCTGGTACCAAATGGACTGCAAGGAACGAGAGACTGGGAAGGAGAGAGGGTGTGCAAAACAGTCCTCTTAAAAATAAGTGTGTATTTGTGTGTCTATAACATGTATGTGGTTGGCTGTGTGTGCCTGTGCACACTTGTGCAGAGCCCAGAGGAGGACGCTTGGTGTCTGTCACTCTCCACCTTATTCCCTTGAGACAGAGTCTCTCACTGAACCAGGTACTAGGCTGGCAGACAGCAAATCAGTCATCCTCCTGTCTCCATGCCCCATAATATTGCAGTTACATACAGATATCATGAGGTGTCACTCTTGACTTTTTTTGAGAGAGATAGACACACACACACACACAGAACAATGTGTGAATGTTTTGTTTTTGAGACAGTTTCTCTGTGAAGTCCTGGCTGTTCTGAAAATCTCTATGGAGGCCAGGCTGACCTCAAACTCACAGAGATTTGCCTCCCCAGTGCTGGAATTAAAGGCATGCATGACCATGCCAGTTATGTATGTGTGTATACAGGTATGGATTTGTACACATGAGTGTAGGTGCCCATGGAGGCCAGCAGAGGGCATCAGATCCCCTAGAGTTGAAGTTACAAGTGGTTATGAATCTCGGTTTTTCTATAAGCAATAGGCATGCTTAACCACTGAGCCATCTCTCTAGCCCTTCTAACTGGGGATCTGGACTTAGGTCTTTGGTGGTGTTTTTTTTTTCCCACTGAACCATTTTTCCAGGCCTCAAACTATCTTTTAGTCTCAAATTGATTCCCCCAAAGGTCACTCATTGAACCCAAAGCTTCTCAAAAGGGAGGAAGAGTGGACAGTATGGGGAGGGCCCATGGGAGTGGAGAGGGTTGGAGGAGGAGCCTCTGCAGTTGAGACAGTGGTGTGTACGAGAGTGTGGGGTGCTGCACCTCTTCTCAGGCCCCAGGGACAAAGGCCCCACCTGAGTCCCATCTACTGCTGCTTGGTCATGGGGCACAGGCAGGTCTTGTCCTCTGCCTCAATGGGCCCAAGGATTACTTAGAACTGCCCAGGGACCAGGTGCTTGTGGACCAGTTGCTTGGGTGGTGCCTGCCACACTGGAGAGGTGGGTACCGTGACTCCAGGGACTGTGACCTTGTCTGCACTTGGTGTCCTCACCCCCATCCAGGGACAGTCAGGTGAAGGCCATGGAGAACACTGTGACCAACGCTGAGAGGTATTTCGGTCAGTTCTGCTCGCTGCTGGCCTCCTACACACGCAAGACAGCCCGGCTGCGTGACAAGGCCGACCAGCTGGTGAAGCAGCTCATAGATTTTGCCAACACTGAGAACCCGGAGCTTCGGGCTACCATGCGAGACTTTGCCGAGGACCTGGCCAAAGTGCAGGATTATCGGCAGGCAGAGGTGAGCATGGCAGCCCTGGTCAGAAGCGAGAGCTGGAACATTCTCTCCCCTCAGGAACACACTGGTGACAGGGTGGAGAGCTAGAAAGCTTCAATGTGCTGGACAAGGACCATTCCAGTCAAGGGGACCTGGAAGCCTATCGGGGACCCCATGAGGGCCATAGATTCCTGGGTGTAGGGAGAAGATGAATGAGAGAGTGGTGGAGTGATGTCTTTTCAGAAACATCCTGTATGGTTGGCAGAGAAGACGACATGGGAACGCTGTGGCTGAGATTTACAAAGGGGTCCACACAGCACAGGCTGGGTGGCAGACAGCTCTTGCTATACCCACAGATAGCCCGGCAGGTGCAAGCTCTTGGGATACAGGGTAACTGTACTTGAAAGAGGCTGCTGTGCTTCTCTGATGGTACATGGGGATGCAACATGGTCATTGGGTGGCTGCCTATGCCCACTGTCCTTTTGGAGGGGACAAGGTCACTCTGTAGTCTAGTCTGGCCTGGAACTCAAGGCCAGCCTCCTGCCTCAGCCTCCTATGTGCCAGGGTTACGGGTGTGAGGCACCCTTCCCTTCTCTAACCAGGGGGAAAATGGAAGCTTCTAGCTCCGTGCTGGGCAACTGAGTGCCAACCAGCATCCCCACCCAGCTGCAGGCCTCTGGCTTCCTCCCTGCCTTCCATGCTGAGAGCTGGCTCTAAGCCTAAGAAAGAGCTCACACAGCCACCCAAGAAGGACATTACGTTCTTAAAGCGTTTAGGACATCAAAGGGGCGGAGAAAGGAATCGCAACCGAGCTTTCTGAAAGGAAGGGGTCGGTCTGTCCCTTTCATGACCCTTTTCCATGACACTGTCCCTCTCAAGGGTCCAGGGCACTGGAAAAGAATGGCCTAGTAGCGCTCCAGTCACTCCTGTTCATTTGGCGCGTCTGATCCCCAAGATGCTAGGAGCCATGGCAGGAAGACAGACCTCTCTGTCTTGCCCAGATACTGGCCCTCCACAGGCCTTGACCCGGGACTCTCTGCTGCTGGTGAAGCCTCAGGACCCAGAGCAGCACCACCTCAGGGTCCTGTGGGCACTGTGGCTGTATTAGCTTGTCATTGCTTCAGTCAAACACCCAACAGAATGACTTAAGGCCGAAAGGGTTTTGTTAACATGAGGGGGCCTTGCTTGTTGAAGTTTCTGTCCTGCCCTGTTCCCACAGCCGTTTAGCCCCAAAGAATCACACAGAAGTCTACATTAAATATAAAATGATTGGCCCATTAGCTCAGGCTTCTTATTAGCTCTTGTAGCTTATATTAACCCATTACTGGCTATCTATGTTAGCCACATGGCTCAGTACCTTTTTCAGCGAGTCAGGTCACATCCTGCTTCTTCGGTGGTCTGGGCAGGACTGGGAGGAGTCAGCTTCCTTCTTCCCAGAATTCTCCTGTTCTCATTTCTCTGCCTCTACTTCCTGTCTGGCTACTGGCCAATCAGCATTTATTTAAAATGTAATCGACAGAATACAGACTTGCCCCCCCCCCACTAGGGTTTATTCTGGCACACGTGACGGGGAAGTCATGGTGGTTATGATGAGGCAATTAGTCACAAGTTCTGTGCCTGTTGTTATCCTCCCAGGCTCTGCAAGGGTCCCACTAACCTGCTGAGATAGTCTGGGGCACAGTCACTGTCCCAGCACACAGCTGGGGATGCTGGCTTAGTGGGAAAAAGCTCATGGCAGGGCCAGACCAGGCCCTCGCCATTCCTGGGGGTGCAGGTATCTAGTCATAGAGCTGTCTTCTCTGTTTTTCTTACACTGTCCCATGCGCTCTGCAGGTTGAGAGGCTGGAGGCCAAGGTCATCAGCCCCCTGAAGCTCTATGGAGCCCAGATAAAGCAGACCCAGGTGAGCTGGGTGCACTTCAAGGTGTGCAGGAGTGGGGCCTGGCCCCTTGGGATCCCTAGAAAACGGCCCTCTTTTTCTGTGTAGGCAGATATCAAGAAATGTAAACGTGTCCAAAATAATGAGATCAAGCAACTGGAAAAGCTGGAGAAATTAAGGCAGAAGTCACCCTCAGATCGACAAATGATTGTATCCTTCCTCCTGCTAGGCAGGGTGGCCATTCCACACAGTGCAATGGAGGGATTGGGGACCTGGGGCTGCCAAGGGGGTACTGTAGTCAGAGACTGTTTGTTCATTTCCTGGCTACCCCGGCCTGAAATAATCACACAGAAACTATTCTAATTACAACACTTCTTGGCTGTTGCCTGTGGTTTCTCTCCTGCCTGGTTCCCACAGTTGCTAGGTTCCAAAGAAATCACACAGAAAGCCTGCATAGTTATAAACGGATTGGCCCATTAGCTCAGGCTTCTTATCAGCTCTTACAACTTATAATAACCCATTATTCTTATCTATGTTAGCCACATGGCTTGGTACCTTCTTCAGTGTCTGGGCAGGACTACAGATGGAGCTTCCTGCTTCCCAGAATTCTCCTGTTCTCATTCCCCCACCTTTACTTCCTGTCTGGTTGTCTTGCCTATAGTTCCTGCCTGGCTACTGGCCAATCAGCATTTATTTAGAATATAATTGACAGAATACAGAATTGTTCCACACCACTTGGCCAATAACTTAGACTTTTTATTAACCAACTCTTACATCTTAAATTAACTCACTCCTATTATTTTATATTTTACCACAAAGCTCATGACTTACTGGTAAGATTTCAGGGCATCTGTCTCCTTCGGTAGCTATATGGCATCTCTTTGCCTCTCTGCCTACTTTCTCTCTAAATCTCTGTTTGGATTTCCCGCCTGGCTTTATTTTGCACTGCCATAGGCCCAAAGCAGCTTCTCTATTAACCAATGGGATTAAAACATATTCATAGCATACAGAGGGGAATCCCACATCAGGGTACCTACCTAACCTGCAGGCCACCTGGCTTCATCTGAAACCTTAACAGCTCCCCTCAGTCCCAGGTGAGTATTGCTCATTACATTTCCACCTGGGCAGGCAGCATCTCCGCAACTTATACAGGTAACAAAGACTTCATGGAAGGGTGGGTGAGACTTAACCAGTGAGGCCAGTGCCCACGGGGCTCAGCACAGCAAGGTGAGGCAAAGGGGAGGGTGGTTGCTGAGGGTCAGGAGGTCTGAGCTCTGTCAAGCAAGACACCCAGTCGTGGGGTCACCTGCATCCTGATCACAGTGTAGCCACTGCCAGCCCCAGCCCTACTTCCCAAGCAAACTCAGGCAAGCTTGGGTATGAATGCCAGTCTCAGAGAGATGACACTAACACCTCTCCATGGCACCAGCCTGCCTGTTAGCTGGGTGCAGGACTATGGAGGGCTAGTCGTCTCTGTCCTGCTTGTCACTGTGAAAGCAGCCTTATTAGGAGTGGCCCTTCAGGGACATAAGTCATAGTTTCACTTTGACCCTGTGGAAGGGTGTCACCATGACAGTCACTGTCTCTCTCTCTCTCTCTCTCTCTCTCTCTCTCTCTCTCTCTCTCCTCATAGATCAAGAGTTAGAACCCACGAGGGGCTCTCTGGCCTCATCATGAGTAGGCAGGCTGTGTCTCTGGGAACCTAGGGGATTGGCCCCACCTCTTCCAGCATCTAGGCCACAGTCCCACTGGGCCTCTTGTCCCCTTGTCTCCTCCCCACTCCTTTCCTGTGCAGTCACACCTTCCCCAGTTCCCCTCCAGCTCATTCCTGGGCTTTATCAGAGAATTCAGGATCACTACGCACCTCAGGTCAGATAAATCAGCAGCCACAGGCTACTGCAGCCTAGTGTGCCCTTTACCATGTCTGGTGACCTGTGCACAGGACACGGGGTTTAGGAGGTGGACATCTCTAGATGTCCACTCTATAACATGGCGAACACCACACCTGAAGTGAGGGGCTCAAGCATGGCCTTCAGCCTAGAACAAGCCCCTGACTTGTATCCCAGGTCACCCAACTGTTTAGATCCCAGCTCCCCTCCCTTACTGGGGACCAGATCCTAATTCCATTCCACAAACATCTAGTTGATGTTAGAGCCCCATTCTAAAGAAGGGAAAGTGAGGCCCATGGGGTGACGTGCTCACTGTCACACGTGCCCTTAAACCCCAAACTCGGGATTTAGTTCCAGGGAAGGTTGCTCAGGGGTTGGTCTTGGCATAGAGCCAACTTTTCATGTGTGGAGGGAGTGGGCCATTCACCTGCAGTTGTCCATGGGTAGAATCAGTTGCCAAGAACATGGAAACTCCATTGAGTAACGCTCAGACCAGCAAGTCCCTGTCTTGGAATGACGGTTGTTGCTGTCAGTGCTGGAGCTGACTGTGAGGCTCTCCGGTCCCCCCACATGCTGAACATGGGCTCCCCTGTAGAGTGGCTCCCTCCTTTTACCATCCAATTCTCCCAACTTTGCAAGCACGTCTCATAACTGCCTCCTGACTGGCAAGAAAATTGGAGGCCAGAGAAGTTAAGTGACTTGTCTGAGGTCACACAGCTAAGCAGCAGGTCTGTCCAGCCCCAGTGAACATCCTTTCACCATGCCTGTAGGATTATTCCTTCAATGACCCAGTTAACAAGAGACCACCCAAGGCGGGAGAAAGTACCCCACAGGAGGTGGTAGGACTGAGAACGACCCAGAATAGTATCTCGGGGCCAGGCTCACCCTGTGACACTTTCTACTCCTGTGTCCCCGAGCCCAGGCGGAGACCAGTGCACAGAGGGCCTCTGTGGACACCAACCGCTCTACCCACCACCTGGCAGAGACAGTGGATGCCTTCCAGGAGCAGAAGCTGAAGGACCTCCGGGTAGGCAGTGGCAGCCTTGTGTGAGCATGTGCACGCATGTGAGCAGGTGTGAATTCCCGTGTTTGAGAGTAGACACACATGCACTGTTAGTGAGGTGTGAAAGGGACCTGGCACCAGTGGGGTCTTCTTGACTCTAGGTAGAGAGCTGTCCCCCCCCCCCCCATTTAAAAAGACTCAGGGATGTTGCTTGGCATCCACAGTGTGACCCTGTGTGGCGCTGCTACCCTGACCAGGCTTCTCTCTCTCAGAGAATCTTCTCTGACTTTGTGACCATCGAGATGGTCTTCCACGCAAAGGCAGTGGAGGTGTATTCCAGCGCTTTCAGGACCCTGGAGAGCTACGACCTGGAGCGAGACCTGCAGGTGGGTCCCTGGGCTTGACTGTGCTTTTGTGGGTTTCTATCTAGCCTGAGGGCTTGCTCTGATGAGCTACTTCAAACAGCTGGTCTGGATGCCACCCCGTCGTGGACTCTTCTCCTGGTCACCTGGAATGTCACCTGCTCAGCATCACAGGGCTGTTCAGTACTGAAGAGAGACAGCTGGGACAAAAGCTTTCTGTGGCTGGCACTCAGCTCTCAGCTCAAAGCGCTGACTGTTCCCAGCCGTGCTGATTAGATTCGCAGCAAGCTTTATCTGCAGAGCTCGGGTCCCCGAACCAACGCTGTGAGCCAATCATCTGTCCCTGTATCTTGTGGCTTTGGGTCACAGTCTGGAGCCGGGCTATTTCAAAGACGTCTTCCTGTGTGGGCAGATGTTGATGAGAGGTAGCTGTTCTCTGGACACAGGGAAAGGGTAAAGGTGCCTTAGGAGGCAGTGTGCGGGTCCAGTGGGTGTGGAGCTTGGTGACTGAGCCAGGAGTCCACAAAGCCCACAGCCTCGCACCTACCCCAGGTTCCCAGGGGAGGATGGTTTCCACCAACCAGCAGCCTGAGACACGGGGTCAAGAGGAAATCATTCTGTGTGCTCCTGCCAGGATGGTACAGATGACCCACTAAAGATGACCCATTCTATCACTCAAGGACAGAATGGGAGATGGAAGATCCATCAAAGGGTTGTTACATAAGCTTTAAAACCACACAGAAGGCTATAGAAGAACCCCAGGTTCTCCATCGCTTATTCATCTTTATGGCCCATGATAGCCTCAATCATGATCCTCCTGTCTCGGCCTCCTCAGGGCTAGGATTACAGGCATGTGGCCCGAGTCCCAGTTCTACAATATTCTTTGAGGGGTGGAGAGCAATGTCTAACCAGTGCTTTCTTTGTGTTACCTGGTGCCATTGGCCTCAGTTTGTCCATCTGTTTGATGGGATTAGAGCATCCCCTCAGGGGGCTGCTGTAGGGTCTATAAAAGAGCAAACAGGAAGTGCCCAGAGAGGCTTCATAGCTTCCTATCTTTGCTTCCTACTCCACTCCTGTGCTTTCAAACTGGATCCATTCACCCTGGTCTTTCCTTGGCAGGACTTCAGAGCCAAAATGCATGGAATTTATGGGCACAGTGAAGCTCGGCCACCCACAGACCCCAGCCCCTCTCCATCTCTCCCTTGGACTCTGGTCAGCCAGGTGAGCACTTACATATCATGGGAGTCAATCCAGGACAAAGGGAAGAACCAGGGGAGTGGATGGGTGGCTGACAGCTGGTGTGGTGGGGACAACTCTGGGTTGGGACTGTTTGTGTCTGCTTGCGTGGGCCACCACCCCAGAGGCACACTGACGGGAGTGCACGGGAGTGAGGGGTCTGGAATGACAGGGTCTGACCTGATCCCACCTGGGCCAGATTCAGAACTTCTCAGATGTTAGGATTGAGGCACACACGGCAAATGTCATCTGACGGTTCAGGATGGCTCGCCATCGCCAGCCTTAGGCCAACAACCTCGGGGAGATTGACAGGGTCTGCAAGAAGGAAGTGGACAGGGCAGGCATGGTCCTAGAGTCACAGTGAAGAGAGGTGGCCACTGCGAGGGTGTGGACACTGTGAGGGAGGAGGACACTGTGAGGGAGGAGGACACTGTGAGGGAGGGGGACACTGTGAGGGAGGAGGACACTGTGAGGGGGTGGACACTGTGAGGAAGGGGGACACTGTGAGGGGGTGGACACTGTGAGGGAGGGGGACACTGTGAGGGAGGGGGACACTGTGAGGGAGGGGGACACTATGAGGGGGTGGATACTGCCAAGTGTTATCACTGAGCTTCACGAAGGTCTTTTCTAAGCACAGTGAAGAGATTGGGCTTTCTCCAGTGCACTCTCTGTGGCTGGTCGGTAGTCATGCCCTCTCTTGGCCTAACCTACTAAGTGGCTCATAGCTACAGTCACTCCTTATAGTGGTATAGGAGAGTCACCTGTCCAGCTCCTCGTCACCACCGCTCCTGGTTTGGATGCTGCAGCTGTGACTTTTCTTTCCGTCATTCAGAGTGTTCAGAGCACCATGGCACGCCAGGGAAAAGACGAGGAGGAGAGCGAGGCAGACTCTGTGGAGGAGATCCCCCTGGAGGACCTCAAGGGACAGCAGCAGGGATGCCGTGACTAGGAAGAGGATGCAGTAGCAGGTTGAAGACCTAGGCTGGCCTGGACCCTGGTAGGCTCTGCTTGTGTCCTCAGGTCAGGGATCCCCGGAGCCTCACTTTCCTTATCGGCACAGCAGGCTGCTCTGCGGACTCCTACTCCTGGTGTCAGTGAGAGACATGTGACTTTCAGTTGCATCCTTGCTTTGCCTGTTTCCTGCCTTTATCTGGGGACAGGAGTCTCCACATGTGTTAATGCTAAAGCGTGGTGGATTAGTTTTGGGGGTCTTCCTGGTCAAGTACCACCAACGGGGAGGCTGAAGCAGCGGAAGAATAGACCGCCCTGCCCAGAAGCTGCCATCCACATCAGGTGTTGGAGGACTAGCTCCTCCAGAGCGGGGAGGTATGGGCAGCCTAGGCCTCTGTCCGGCTTCTGGCTCGTGCAGCCTGTTCCTGTGGCCACGATGCCCAATGTCTGCTTTTGATTCTACACGGTGTTCTCCCTAAGTGCACCGAAGTCTGTGTCCAAATGCCCCCTTCTGTAAGCTGAGGACCCCTACTGTGGTTGCCTTCCAACTCCTGCACAAGGACCATTTTCAGGCTCTGCACCCCAGGACTTAACTCTTCAATACACAGACTTGGCAGATAGGCACAGATCTCAGCCATTACACAGACATGGCATGATCTATACAATGGCCATGGGGCCATAAACACACAGAGGTCCACAGCGAGGGTAGGTAGAGGGTGGGTGGGCACCTCCAGGAGCATGTGTGAGGTGATCCCTGGGCACACTCTTCAGGGGATGTTCCCTAGGAAGAATGAGGCCACCATGAACGTGATAGGTCCTAGACTTGGATCAATGAACTCTTAGGTGAGAGGGTATCCCATGTCCTTTATCACTCTGTTCCACAGACAACTTGGGTCAGCGCAGGCTTGATCACCCCCTGGCATCAGGGTGCACCCGACCCTGCCTCCTCTCTGAGCCAAAGCACTCCCTCCTGGGAGACCCCAATTTGGCCCTACATGACAGGTTGTGATCAGGTACCCCACACGTCCAAGTAGCAGGCCACACTGTCCTCAGGCAAACTCTAGCCCAGCTTCTGAGTCTAGACGGGGGGTGGGGCTATCTATTTCTGCTAAGCCCGTGATGTGACTATGTAGTCCGTGAGGTCCTCACAGATATGTGAAAACAAGTTAATATGACTTCTTTTTCAAACATAATTTATTTCAGTTTTCACCTCCTGACAAGTCAAGGTACTATATATATATGGATAGGTACACTTTTTTTTTTTTCTTCACAGGAAACAGCCCTGCCTGAGATCCTCAACCTCATAACTTTCTCAACCTTAATTTTAGAACATGACCTGGCAGGGCACCAAGTTGTGTAACATATAAAAGACAGCATCACTGGAGGGCTTCTGGCAAAAAAATGGGTATGGAACCCTAAAGAGAGAACAGACCGTGCAGGTGGAGTCCCCACAGAAACTGCACTGGGAACCAGGTAGAGCAAGGCAGCCGACGGTCCAGGTCCTCACATATGCTCTATGGAGATACATGGCTGCTGTCTGAGACTAGTATCTCCCAACAGTGAAATGTCCAACTCCTCCCTCGCAGGGATCCCCATTCTGAATGAAGTGACGGTCGGTCTCAGGCTACTGACCAGCATTCTTCTCCCCAGCTGACACTATGCTAGCGCCTCTTGCAAGCGTGGCGGTGAACCAACCTTTTCCCCCAGGCAGGGTGTCTTTCCTCCTTTCCATGAACACAACCATCATCTAGGAGTAAGGCCCAGCCTCAGCTTAGGGTCCAAGCCAAGGCATTCCGTGGGCAGGGATCCTTTCTGGATAAAGCTCTGTCTCTGAAGTTGAGCACAACTTGTAGCTGGGCTCATGCCACCTCCTGTCAGAACCTGGAGTCTACAGGGAAGCTGGTCCCCCAAAGCACTAACTTTCCGAGGAGCCCCATGAACACAGCCCGACTTGGGGTGGTGCTCCCAGCTCTGTGCCCATCTGTTCTTCAAAGCTCAGACCAACTACCAGAGGGACATTGACATAAGCTTCCCTGTCACTCTGCAGCAGGGCAAATTGGCCCACATCACCCCCTGGACCCCATCCCTCTCCAGGAGCAGGTGGCACACTGACCCAGAGTCTCCAGAGGGGACTGCAGAATGAAGGCCCTGCAGGAGCCTGCCATGGAAGGTAGCCTTAGTAGGGGTATGTTCACCACATGTGAGAAGTCTGGAAAAGACCGGTCCACTCATTTTCTTACCTAACAGTATACTCCTGTCCCATCCCTGATGGAGTGGAGTGCAGGAACCCAGACGCAAGAGGCCTGTCCAGTCAATGAGGCCCATTCCGTGGGCATCTACTGGCAGCTTCTCAAGCTAAACAAGCCTGAGACTGTGGCTGTGAGGACGGATCTGAAGGACAGATGGGTTAGGCAGCTCAGCCCTTAGAAGGACTCTGCAGAGCTGGCTGACTTGGAAGATGGGAGGAGCGGGGGCAGGAGGCTGGAACCCAGGAACCTCTGCGGAGGAAGGTTCTCTTACTGTTTCCCTGAGGCTGTACATGTCCCATACAAGAATCCTCTAGTTTTGGAGTCTTCTGGCTGTCTGACTGCAGTCTGGGAACCGGGATAAAGCTGCTCCAGCTGTGCAGGCTCAGAATGAAAAACCAGCTAGTCAAGTGCCCCAGGAAGGTCAAGGTCAGGTGAGACTACACCTGGGACTCCTAAGGTCACCACAATTAGACCTCCACTCTTCGCATAGTTCCCAGCAGAGAAGCTTGGGCCACTCACACCAGCAACCTGGAGTGGCAGATGTTTCTAGAGTAGCAAGCTGCCCTTGGAGCCTCCTGTGTCCATGGGCCATGCAGGGTCCCTGAGCTACAGAAACCAACAGAGCACTGATTACTTCCTCTCAGATGAGGGGGGACAAGACAGGCTGTGGGACCCCATCTGCATCAGGCTAAGTCTTCAGATGGGACACTGGCTCTAAGGCTACCCTGAGTTCATGTGGCCCAGGCTGGCTTTGAAATCCCTGTGTAGCTGAGGATGATCCTCCTGCCTTCACCTCCTGAGTGAAGGATTACAGGTGTACACTATGCCCAGCCAGGAAGACTTCCTTCCTATGTGGATGAAGCTTGAACACCAGCTTTATCCGCAGTCTGCTTGTTGAGACACTGACCTCCTCAGCCCCTTTGTTTCTTGGACAAGAGGAAAATCACAGTGTGCCAGGATGCACAATGCAGATCTCTCAATAGACCCGCGTGTGGCCCTGCCTGAGGCTAGACACTCAGCAGAGGCAGCCTGGAGGCTGCCATGCTCTGCCACCGACACGCACAATACCCTAACAAAGCTGACTGCAGCAGAGCCACAGTAACTGGCCTGTTTTCAGAACTGGGGACTACTTTCTGTAAGGGTAAACACTGTCGTGAGTGACAAAGACTCGCACAGCCCTGAAGGTCACATGCCAGGAAGGCTTGAGTGTGTTGCTAATGAGCCTGCACAGATCTGGGCCACTACCGGCCAAGACTGGAGATACTGCTTGGGATTATCCAGGTAATTTGACCTGCTTGTGAGCTCAGCTGGGCAGCCAAGGAGTGCTTGCCAGGGAGCCCAGTTCACACTTGCTTGGTGAGCCCTAGGGGAAAGCTACCACAGGAAGACAAGATACTTCATGGGCAGACTGGTGACCTCCCAGAGACACTGGCCAGAGGCTCCCAGATGTGAAACTTTATCAAGGCTAGTTGTCAACACAGGACATCTGCAGGTGGTAGTGGGACCACCTCCATCACCTGCATCTTTGCTCCCATCAAAGACCACCTTGTCCTCAGAGGGTTACCAAGTCCTTAGCAGTGGCCTGTGGATCTAACATGGGTCAGAATTTCCCAACTCTGTGGGGCTGGATCTGCAAGAATAAAGAGCAAGACAGACAAAACAGAAAACAGAGCCATCGTTCCTTTTCTCCTTGAAGGGTTATCTCAAAAAGTTGGTGTGGAACAGTCTCCAACTCACTTCTAAAGACCGTGTGCTGGAACCATTGGTGCTCTTCCCCTTAAGGCTGTGCATGGCTGCACGGGGCATGGCAGAAGTCAGACAACGCAGCTGCTGGAGTCAAGTCTCACTGAACTCAACTAATGCAGGACTGGGAGGAGCAAGGAGAGGCTGCTGTGCTTGTACAGTTGAGGAAGGCTCTAGAGAGGACAGCAGGGGTGACCCCACTTGACGTCCCCTCCCTTAAGCACAGGAGCGGAGACAGGCACAGTTATGGGGTCCTAACATTGGGGTGGGTGTCCTTGCTGGCCCCAGTAATACATCCTATGTCATCAGGGGCTGACCAGGCTGTCAGCATTTGTTTGAATTGTTCCGCGATGAATGAACGGCCTTCGGTCGCCCCCAACATCCAAGAAATGCTCGTTCAAAAGCTCGACCCATCTGCTTTTCTTTGGACATCCTAGGGAGACATTCCCCACAGGGAAAGCTTGCCTTTGGCAGCTGAGTACATGGCTGTCAGGAGAGGACTGCTGTGCTTGCAGACAGACCTTGACTAAATATGACTGAAGGCTGAGGGACAGGGAGTGATGAGGCTATGAAGAGTGACAGCAGAGCCTGCAAGGCCGAATTCAAGGTCAGTGACTAGAATGGCTGTAGCTGGCACAGAAGGAACCTAGGCTGCTGGTGGGGCGGATGGGGACAGCAGCTCTGGAGCCAGCACACTGGATGCTGTGGGTTAGACTTTGTCTGGCACGTGGGTGCAGAGGAGGAAAGTCCCTGTGGGTCTTTCAGAAGGAGAAGGGCACGGGCTGGAGCTATCAGGCAACTTCACTTCCTTTCGGCCTCCTCTCAGTCAGATGGATTCTGTGCTCCCGCTCTAACCAGTTGCTCTTAGCAAGGGTGTCATCCCAGTGCTGCAGACAACCTTCCCCACGCTTCCTGCACTCCATGACATATATTGTTGCTGTCTGGGAGCTAAAGGATTTTCTCTGCTATTGAAGGACAGACGGCGTTGAGTGGACAGTTCACGGGTTCTGTTGACAGACTCTGGAGTCTGAGACAAGGTTGTGGCTGGCAGAACGCTCACACCGTTAGGGAAGTGACAACCCTTGAGTTCTCTTCCAGTTCCTGTGATTTCTAGTTCCTGCCACATGCAGAGGTGACAAAGAGCAGGTAGCCAAGACCTTTCAGGAAGGCTCCACGGTCCCTCCACACAGCTAATGCTCCCAGAAAGTCCTGTGGCAGGGAGTGGCAGGCTGTGACCCTCAGTGGAGGTTCTGTTCGCACCTTATAGCTGTGTGTATCCCTCCTGCACCTCCATGTCTGCATGTCCCTGGCTCTCAGCAGGAACTTTGGGACCCTAGCTTATGGCCTCCTCCACCCTCTGTCTCATCTCATAAGCCTGGTGCTCAAGGATAGGTGGGGGGTAGATGGTCCCTCATTTTTAGCTGTGTAACCAAAGGGACACCTTGTACATAGAGTGGGGAGCAAACACAGGCAGGGGGAGACAGGCTTCTGGAGTCTTTTAACTGCTAGTTCTAGGGCAGCCAGGAGCGGCTCTGGGTGCTGCTGGTGTCATGCAGGGTCATCACTGGGGTGACAGCTCCTGGGAGAGCGGCGTGTGCTGACCTCCTATTCTGTGGCCATTTGTTCAATGTGATCACTTAGCAGCTTGTATTGCTCTGGAAGAGAAGACAGGATTATTCCAGAAGAGATGGTTGGTGGCCAGGAATGACTTGGCCTAATCTGCACACTCAGGTCAGGGATGAGGCTGCTGGCTCGAGCCACGGTCAGTCACAGGTAGTTAGGCACTGCTCTCTAGAGCTCAGAGCTGAGCCCTTGTCAAGGAGTATACACTTGGGAGTGGGTCCTCACGCTGAGGAACACGGATTTTTACAGGAATGGTGTCATGTGTGGAGTGCGGCCCCCAGCAGCCAACAGAAGGCTTGTTGAGCTCTGATGGCCACATGGAGGGGGAGATAACAGTGAGGCTGCCTGGTGGCTGTAAATGCCCTTGTGCCTTTGCAGCAGCTCCTCCTGGCTAGGAACAAGGGCAAGGGTCTTTTACTGGTTTATCAAACAGAGGTCTAAACATAAGGCCTTGGCCCAGGAGAACACCAGTAGCAAATGGTGACACACAAACCTGCTGCAGTGTTGAGACAACACTGAGCCACAAGGCTCTCTGCTGAGGCAGAGAAATGGACTCTGGGAAACCTCAGAGTCCCCCCATTATCCACCATCCTTCCCTGACAGATGGCACTCTAAAAGGTACCTACTTGTGGCCAAGGTTTTGCTCTGCACAAGGGATAGACTGACAGAGCCATGTTCATTTCTGACCTGGCTGTGCCTCCTGTCACTTGCCATCCCTCACCAGAAACAACTTCCAGCTACACAGCCAGAGTATACGTTCCATGTACCGGGGAAAGAAGGTAAGCCAGGGAAACAGGTTTCCATGGCAGGTGCCCTCCTCTAGCAGGGTGAGAGGGGTTGCTCTGGCTCCCACCTCCCCATGATACCCCTTGCTCAGCTCACCCTCATCCAGGTTGCCAATCACAGCCTGCTTCTTCAGGAAGTCACTGCAGAGCTTCTTGTTCAGGCCAAAGGCCAGCATGTTGTGGGTGAATGTACTGCAGGAGAAACACCCATGGTCATTACCCTGCTGTCAGTCCATAAAAGGGAGCCAAGACCCTGGGCTCTAAGACCAGGGGACTGGCTGGGATTTGGGGCAGCACCAGGTGAAAAGTTTACCCATACCTCTTAACTGGAATTTGCACTCCAGGATCAAGAGAAGGACCGACTAACAACCCCTGTGCCCCTGAAAAATCAGACCTGCTACACCACCCCATCCTGGTAGGTGGCCCAGGCTGGTTTCATGGCTCGGTTCTCACCCCAGTTGCCCGAAGGTGATGTTCTCATTGAACCGCAGGCTGTCATCCCGCTCTTCCTGGGTCATGTGGCACCATTTCTCCCTGTGGGCACAGGAAGGACAGGATGGGCTTCAGAATGGCTTGGGACCCTCCCTCCCCTGCTCTGTGGAGCTGGTAGTCTGCACTGGCTCTTGGACACATGGGGACCTGACTTGGGGGTACCTTCCACCAGAGACTGCCACTTGTCTGGGGATTGCCAAACACCAGCATTTACTCCCTGCCTAAGATGAAGAACCACAAAGATAACAACACTCAGTTGTCCTGGAGACCTGGGAGGTTCTTAGTCCTGAGGACTTGGTCCACTTAACGGATCAGGAAATTCAGAGAGTGTAGGGCCTTGCCTGGTGTCCTGTGACCATATGCGAAAGGCAGCATCTACAGGAGACCCAGGAATGGGGAGCCTGGGAATATATGACAGCCACACTTTCTGCACAGAATCCACCATGACTGTTTCCCACCATGGAGGGGACAGTCACTCGACACTCTGCCTACAGGCTTCCTGGCACTGGTCTGTGACCACGTGGCCATCATGAAGCCAGCCCAAACTCTAAAGCCAATGGGGTTGTGGGAAGTCTCTAAGAAGGACAGGTGGCATGGGGTGGGTACCCGGGTAAGATTGGAGTATTCTTTTAAGCATCCACCTGCCCTGTGTAGAGGAAAGGCCCAGGAGTAGGAGAGAAAAGTGCCTATACTAACACCTCTGCCACTAACACAGCAAGACTGTCGCCTGCCACCCATAACCCTGGCTTTCCCCTTCCTGGTGAGGCTCCTGGACAACCCTTAAGAGGGCACAGCAGCCCCCTGTGTCTATGCTCACTGCCCATGTGAAGTCAGACCCTGGTACTCAGAGGACAAATACACGGCTTCCCATGGGAGGGGAGCTCATTTTGGCCCACTTCTTCCAAAGAGAAGCCTCAGGATGGATGACTCTAACTAAAGCAAAGTGGAGAGAAAGATCAGAGCACAGGGAGAGAAGTAGCATGGAGGACGGAGAGGTCAGTCGTGGAGAAGCAGAAGGAAGGAAGGGAGAGAACAAAACAAAGGGACGAAAGCCCAGGCCTGGCTCTTCCTGGCCCAGGCCACTGACTGCCACAGCTCAGCAGGGTGGCGTTCACTTGCACCCTCCGCACGCTCAGGCAGCACACCTATCAAGATCCCAGAATGCACTGGAGGATGGTGCAGCCTTCCAACACTTGCTCTGAGGCTGTTTAGGTACACACAGCCCTGTACCACCAGCGGCCTGCCATGTACAGATGTGCACAGTAAACCACTGAGTTGGGCAGCATAGAAGCTCCGATCCTTCATGCCCGACCCCATAAGGAAGTGATTCTCCTTGCTGCAGACAGGACTAAAAAACTGAGCTGTCACCTGACTTCTGAAAGAAGAGTAGAAGGTCATGAGAAACTTGGCCTGGCTGGTGCCTTCTCTCTAGTTGCTTCCTAAGAGCTGAGTTCAGGCCTCTGCAATGACCTACACATGGAACATCTATCACAATCTAAGCAGTCTCTCTCCCCATGCGTGCTTGCGTCTGTGTGTATGTGAGTGCATGCATGTGTGTGTGTGCGCGTGTGTGCGTTCTGCACTTGATTGGAACCTCTGGGACTAGGCGATGGAAAGGAATCTGCTGTTAGCAGGGGACACTGGGAAAGACAGCTGCTGGAGGCTGGGGAACTTGAGTGACACCAACTACTCTCCAGGAGGCCTGTGCTGACCAGTTGGCAGCTTGGGCTCCACTGAGGTAGCTTGTGAGGCCTAGTTGGGTGGAAGCTCCTTCAGCTGGATTCAGAACAGGTCGCTGAGCCAGTAGCATGGACCAGCTCAGCTGTCTGGGATGGGAGGTGGGGGTGGACTGTGACAGTGCCCATCTTCAGGCCCACGTTGTTCCTAGGAAACTGGCTTGTCACAGGGTTCTCTGAGAGAACATGGGGGATGGGTCCCTGACACTGCGAGTGGGATGTCAGGCCTGAATACTCCTCACAGCTACTGTGAAGTCACAGTATCAAGGGGCATCAGAGCAGAAGAGCTGTGAACCATTACCATGAAACATGTGTGTCCAGGCTCCAGAGAAACCCACCTGGGTTCACAGCTCTTTGTGATTGGGCACAGCTTTTACTCTAAAAATGTCACAGAGACTTCTGGGACACACGAGTCAGACCCCTGCAGGTTCAAAGGCAGGCAGCCCATCTTTGCTTCAAAGGACCACCCCAGCTCTTCTGATTACCCAGTGGCTGAAGGAGAGGGGGTCCTTCTATGTGACCCTAGACCAGGTAGCACGTCCCTCCAGTGGGAGTGGGAGGAGCTGGAAACAGGACAGCTTTTCCACATCCACCCTCCATTTCCACACCTGTGGGATTCCTGTGTCTGGCCCAGGTACAGAGGGGTCCATGGAGAGTGCCATGCCCCTGAGGGCTAGCAGTCTTTTGCCCATGTGTGCCTCTTGGGATGGCTCACAGTGTCCTGTTTTCTAACTATCTTAGGGTGCTCTGACCCTGGCAAGCTCTATCTGTCTTGGGTTAGGCCCTGTCACCAGCCTACCTAGCACAGGACATGCCTCCCCAAAGACACCCTCCCCTCCTGGCAGTGGCCTTGGAAGGAACCCCAGAGCTGTAAAATGGAACGAAGTCACGTGGACACACACCTCTTCTCCTCCTGCTCTCCAGCATCCCCTCTGGAGCGGCAGCAGAAACAGGTAAACAAAGGCACATGTCAAAGTCATGCAAGATATGTGGATGGAAAAGAACAAGCAGAGAGGATTATTCTAGGTGGGAGCGGAGAGGACAGAGAGAGACAGGGAACCCAGAACAGATGGATCCCTAGGTGCTGGGAGAGCTCAGTGAGAAGCCAATGGCGCGCCTGGAGGCTACCCAGTCTCCAGACAGAGTGGAATTCTCCCCAGGGTCTTCTAGAAGTCTAGGGCCTTGTCCACCCCATGCTCCCTCGGTTTCCCCAGGAAACAGTCCCAACAGATGATCATGGGACTTGAGGCAAGCCACCTCATTTCCACTGGCCTCAGCTGCTCCTCTGAGGAAGGGCACGACCTCAAATAATCACTTTCCAGCAGAGGAGCCTCGACCAGATGGTGCTCTGCTCATCTGCTCCCTCTCAAACACAGCAAAGACACAGGGCCTCCCTCGTGATAGTCAATCCAAGCTCTGAGTTACTGGCTACAAAGCCCCACACTTGCGGGCCAGTAGGGCTTGCCGTCCTTCCACAGGAGTGCTGCCATGCAGCCAACTGGAGTGGGTAGCAACCTGTGCCTGCTCCCAAAGAGAGCCTCTGTGGTATTGGGGACAAGCCCTTCCCTGCTTTCCATGCCTTCTGAACAGAGTCCCAAAGGGCATTGGAGGTGCAGGACTAGCGTGGGCATGGCTGGGAAGGTCTGCTTAGGCGGCAGCTATGGGCCCAGGGGGTAGTTACACTGCCAGGCCTGATGCTAGCAGTGGATGGAGGGGTGGAGTGGAGGCCAGTGTTCTCCCTTGGGCAGAGGCATTTTCAGGAGGATCAGGCCATGTCATGCCAGAGCCCCAGAACAGAAAGCACCATGCAAGCTGAGCATCCCACCCCCAAAGCTGTGAGCACTAACCCCTCAGGCAGCTTGCAGGGCTCTGGGACACATGGGTGGAAGAACCCAACAGCAGTTCAGCCATCTTGCTGGCTCCCAAGGACTTGGGAGAGTGAGCCAAGACTTGGTCCTCTCCCAAGGCTGGAGGGTACACTCTTGGCTCATACCTGGTGGTGGGGGATCGCTTCCGCCTCTCACAGTGGACAGCATCAAAAAAGGCTGCATTCCAGAACCTCAATGTGTGCCTGCAGGATGAGACAAGGGTAAAGATCTACCCAGGAGTAGGTACGCCCTCCCCACCCTCTACACCAAGAGTGACAGCTTCCCATTTTGTGTCTGGGAAGCCTGAGAGGTGAGGAAAATGTTGTTCTGGCAGGGGACGGAAGAGTTGAAGAGGCCTGTGGGAGGGTGGAGCAAGCCAGCCTGCTCATCTGCTCAGGCAGGCAGCAGTGGGCTTCCAAGGGAAAGTGGACAACAAGACCCCTTCTTCCTAAGCAGGATCTCCTCACCAACATAGGAACCCAGAAGCCTCACACCGTGGCAGTTATAGGAACATAGCCATGGGAATGTGGAAGCTTAAAAATCAGGGGTGGCCTGTGGCCTGTGTTGCAACTGCACATGTCATTGCCACAGGCAGTTTTTACTACTCAGCATAGCATGTGGGAGAACAGAGACCACGTGACCCAGTGTCTAGACCCTTTGTTACACCAGGTCCAGGTACCTAAGGGTCCAGCATAGCTACTGGGGTAATATGGCCCCAGTGAGGCCCTGACCTCTTGGCTGAACAGTGTCTCCAGTTGGTTCAGGTCTAGCCTCCCTATGCTGACCTCGCTAGCCTCTACACAGCCCCCTGCCCCGGTGGTTCCCATTGCATTTCTCAGTCACACTTCTCGCATGCCCTTGCTGGACTGTGACCTTTGAGGGAGGAGCCATGCTGATACATTCTACTACATGCTAGAGTTGCTCTTCACTGATGAGAGAGTGGGAAATGGGAGGCTCCCCAGGCTCTCCACGCAACACTAAGGGCCGCCAGAGCTTCTAACGGCTACTGTCTTGGTCTGTTTTGTGCTAACGGCTGGTGATGTTAGCACAATGATATATTCAGAAAAGATATGACTCAAGATTTATGGCTAGAGGCTTCCAACAGCCTTGTACTGGTTCTGGCAAGGGTCCCTGGCTGCATCCCAACATGGCCAGGACAGGCCAAGTGTACAAGGCAGCCCTGCTTCACAGCATACTTCAAGAACTGACCTGAAAGTGTGGTGACCACCTGAATCCCTTCCTGAGGTGCCCAGGTGAAGACCCTTGCACGAGATCTTACTTCTAGTGCTCAGTGGTTAAGACCACTTACTGCTCTTCCAGAGGACCAGGGTGCTGATTCCCAACTCACACATGGCAGCCCACAATCATCTGCAACTCCAGTTCTAGGGGATCTAAGGCCCACTTCTAGCTTCCAAGGGTACCAGGCACACATATGGTGCAGAGACATACATGCAAGCAATACACTCCAAATAATAATTTAGAAAGTTAAATAAAGAAATAAATGAGGCATGCAACTCAGTGATTGCTCAGTGTATTCACTTGTGTAGCCCCAGGGCACTTCTGCAGCCCCCTAAAGGAGCCCACAACAATCACTCATCGCTCTTGCCGCTTATCTACTGTGGCTCTATGTTCCCTGCGTTCTGCACAAACAGGATGAGATGACTCATGGTCTTTTGTGCCTGCCTTCTCTATGAGTACAACGGCTTGGGGGGGGGGGAGTCACTGTGTGGTGATCTGTGTGCAGGCTTACTCCACAGTTCAGGTGCAGAAAGACGACATGCCTACCCAGGCAGCTAGCCTTGCCCATTTGGGACTGCTCCTGACAGTGCGCTGTGAGCTTCATACAGATTTCTGCATAAGTACATGCATGAACCCACAATGGAATGGCTAGTCACACGGCTACTCTGTTAGCCCCTGGGGAGCTGTCCGGCATTCTCACAATGGCCATGCCACTGTTCCTTCCCACCTCCATGGAGAGTCAGATGCCTTCTCATCCCTATTAACACGAGCTGGCAGCTGTTCTCTCACTGTGACTACCCTAGAGGTGAGGATGGTCACTATGGAGACATAGGCAGCTGAGGGGCTGGGCAGTAACTAGGCCAGGTCAGTTGGGGCAGGATGTGGGTGGGCCTTACCAGATGGGCTGCTGCTTCAGATGCGTGTACAGGTAAACCTTCTCCCCCTTCTGTTCATCTTCGGGGCTGATCACAGTCACTGCGGGAGTAAGGAGATCTGAGGGCTGGACACCCCATGTTGGGAGATCCTATGGACACTCAGAAGACACTGTGGTCTCCCAGAAGTCATCAAGATATACTGTCCTAATTCCAGAAATCTCCTGGTCATCCTTAGCTTAGGGCTTCTTCCCAGTGTGGCCCATGAAGTGGCACCTCCCGTAACTCACTGAGGTGGAGGGTTTAGTTTCTGCACAGCCTGCCCTCCAGCAAAGCCCTTTTATGTGCAACTTGCTTGTTCCTGTTGATGGTTAATGGTGGGCCAGTTCAAGAGTCCTGGGTGGTATGTCTTGGTTACAAGGCCAGAGAGGTAGGCCCTGCCTTCCTTCACAGGCACCCCTTACCCCAGATATCAATCCCCAGGTTCCACCGTGCCAAAGCACCCCCCAGGTTCCACCACGCCATAGGTCCCACCTCTCCAGGGCCCCACTTCCTGGACAGCCCAAAGAGCTGTGTTCTTACCAGTCTTCAGCTGTCTGTCCTTGGGTTTGTTCTCGTCTTCCCTGGAGGGAGAGAGATCAAAGCAGTGACAAGGTGGCCCATGCCACACTTCCTGTCAGATGCTGCCCTGTTCTCTGTGTGGCTCCTCCGAAAAGAGGCTGAAATCAGTGCCACAGTGGCAAATGACAGGCCTAGGGACTGAGGCCTGTGGTGCTGAGACTGCATGGCACGATCTTCTATGAGCCCTCTGTGTGGACGGGGACAAGTTGTGTTTCCTGACTATAACCAGGCCTCAGGTACTGCAGGGGCTTGGATGGATGGTTGCCTCTGTACTGTTGTGCCCCCTCGTCATGGTGTCTCAGCTTCAGCACTCCTATGACTAGTGTAACCATCCCAAGAGCCCTCTGGGACAGGTGTGGTACTCGTGACTTTAATCCCAGGACTTGGGAAGCAGAGGCAGGCAGATAGCGAGGCAGGCAGATAGCGAGGTCCAGGACAGCCAGAACTACATAGAGAACCTGTCTCAAACAACAAACAAACAAACAAACAAAACAAAATCGAACAAAAAAGTACTGTTTGTCAGAGCAGCCTCTCCTAGAGGCAATGGCCAAGGCCTTCCTGATCTCACTCACGTGAATTTGCATGACAGCAATAGGAGGAAGGGGGGTGGCAGAGAGTATGGTTTCCCTATTGCCAAATGACAAAACCATATGCTCCCATCATCCCCAGAAACACGGTTCCTGGACTCCAGTGTGTCAGCCAGCAAACAGCATGTGGAAACCATGGGAAGCTCTGGAAGTGTAGAGTCATGCTGAGCTGACAGTTGTGTGACTCTAAAGCGCTGTGGGGCCAATACTAGGCAGGCCACCTGCTTCCCCAAAGTCAGTCTCCACACAAGCTCAGGCCCGAGCTCACACTCACTCGTTTTTCCTGACCAGCGGCCCCTTCAGCTTGGTCTCCAGGCCTCCAAAGAAGCCCTTCATGTTCTCTGTGTTCTTCAGCAGACGCTCAGCAATGTCCTTCTTCTCAGCCAGCCAGCTGTTAGCTGACTTCAGGTAGGAGTCAATGCTGCCAGCTGGCTTCTCCCTGGGCTCTGTAGGGAGCAGGTGTGGTTTGCCTTGAAAGAGGAGAGAAAGGGAGTAAGAAGAGATCTGCAGCATGGACAGGAGAGGGAGAGTGCCTGAAGGTGCCCCAGGGACTGCAGGATAGAAGGCTGATTCTAGACAAAGCTTCCCTCCGTGTCGTGTCACAGCACATAACTTCACTCTAGGGAGGCTGCTCTGCTCAGGCTCACTCACCCAGGTGGTAGTAGGTGAAGCACATGGTCATGAGGTTCTTAGCAGGCCCGAAGTCGTCCATCTGGTGACACCTGGGACGGAAGCAAGGTCGGGAGGCTAGAGCCCCACTACCTGACTCCCATGCATACTTGTTTTTTGTTTTTGATTGTTTGGTTGGTTTTTGTTGTCGTTTTGGTTTTTTGACATAGGATTTCTCTATGTAGCTCTGGCTGTCCTAGAACTTGCTCTGTAGACCAGGCTAGCCTTGAACTCAAAGAGATTTGCCTGCCTCTGCCTCCCTGAGTGCTGGGATTAAAGGCGTGCGCCATAACCAGGTACCACTGTAAATTGATGGAGCAGGACCAAAGTGCTGCAGAAGCATCAGTACCAAGACACTGCCAGGCAGTGACAGGAACATGCAAGCATGCAGTCAGGAGAGCCACTGCAGGTGCATGGCCTGGCTCTAGGTGTGGGAAGGTGTTCGTGGCTCTCAGCCTTCACATTAAGATCAAATCAAGGCCCAGGAGGCTCAGCCCAGTGCACCCCAGCAGGGCCAGGACCAGAAGTCACCTCAAACTTTGGTCCACGCCAATGACAAAGATCATTTTGCCATTGCCCCTATTTCTCAGGGGTCATCAGGATGTGTCTTTTGTCCCTCACATACAAGCTCAGAAGTCAGATATCCTGGAGGGCTGTTAGGACATGCACCACTGGACAGCCCCAGGCTCAGACTCAGAGATTTGGTGGGGTAGGAATACACATAATTCACAAGAACCCAGGTCCAGGGGTAGCACTTGTGAACCACAGTAGATAAATACACAAGTCTTCTGTGTCACTTGTTTAAAACCATAACAAACTATTGTATACAAGAAAGTGACATACTGTGCGGCATTCTACAAATGCAAAGGGCCACTCTTACTGTACCGTGGTATGCTGAAGATTACAACCAAATGTTAATGGAATATTCACACAGCCATTTGACTTAGCCAACAAATGGAGAGAAAGAAGCTTTAAAAAGAGGAAATCATACTAGTCCAGTTACAGACGCTGCACTGTGAATGAGAAGGGCAAACAGAACAACCCCATCTCTCGCCAAGGCAGGAGAGAGCCCAGAAGACGCTGGCCATGAATTCTAGCCAAAAGAGGGTAACAGCTGGTGTGGCCATTACAGCTGGTTCATCACGGGTGGGAAAAATGGGACGGACAACTGCAGGAGGCTTTGGGGAGGACATCACTTACTCAAACAGCACCACCGCGAAAGACTGCACCAGGCGGTAGAAGGTTGGCTCAGACACACACTTGGACTTGCAGCGCTGTGCAGAAAGAACCAGGAAAATCAGCAAGACCTGGTGACATGCAGCAGTTCTGCAAGGCTTGTCACTCTATTTTTCCATGCTTCTTAGATGGGCCCCAATGGCTGCTTCCCTTCTGCCAGGACTCTGGGCAGGACACAGGCACTCAGCACTGGAGCCCAGAAGGTGCTCTCCTGCATTGTCCTCACAGGATTTCGTAAAGCTTCTCCATGGGGAGAAGTACAGTGCAACAGAACCCCAGGTGACAACTGGCTGTTCCGGGCTTTGCTAATTACTGTTTTCTGCATTTTCTAACTTCTCTACGAAGAATACATCCCTATAATGGGAATATGCAAGATGTGATTCTTCCCACACTTTCGCAATACATCAGGTTTTACCTGCCTTTCATAACCTTGAAATGTTTTCTTTGACAAAAGTTGAATACTATGGGTTATTTAATAAAAAACATGCATGGACAGAGCCCACATGCTTGCCTCCGAAATAGAAATGTCAAGCTTGCCATAGTCCTCACTCCTTCCAGTCAGGGGTAGCCTTTATATGCTGCCCCAGCTGTCTCTGGCCTCATTCTACCGGCCTATGCCCTCTGTTCTCTTCACCATGGTGGTGCTGGCCAGGTTGCTGGTCCTTTTTGCCCACCTTGCACTCACCTGTGCGCTCACAAACCGTGCGAACCACTCACGGCCTTTCCCGTCTTCACCACTGCAGTACTCCCCAAACTTGGCCTTCTCTTCCTGGTCCAAGTCCTCCCTGTGAGCAGTCAAACATTTTCCTCAAATTTAAAGAAGAAAACGGAGCAGAAGGCTGGATACTGGCCAGCTTATGTCATTTGTACTTATGGGATTGTCACCAGACAATAATAATAATATTATCAATCATATAAAATATATAATATTAACATATTATATTAATATATTAATTATAAGAAATAATGTCTAAAATATTAATAAATATGTAATATATTTACTATCATAATTATATATTATAACATTAACTATAATATTATAATTAATATTACAATTCTATATTTTAGATATGAGTCTCTGTACTAGTTTTGTCTCAAATTGTTATGTGGCCAAGGATGACCTTGACCTCTCCATCCTCCTGCCTCCAAATCCCAAGTGCTAGGATCACAAATACATGTCACCATGCTTGGTTTATGAATTGCTTGGGATTAAATCAGGGTTTTGTGCACACTGGGCAAGCACTTTGCCAGATGAGCCCCAGCCATAGACCAACAAGTAAACATTTGTATTGCTTTTAACGAGGATGGACCATCACGCCATAAACCTCAAAACTATAGCTGTGGGCAGACTGTCTCCCATAAGACAGGCTTGACAGAATCCAGGTGCACACCCAGAGGAGCTGCAGTGCTTGAAGCTCTGCACAGGAGACGCAGATGTGGCTGGTCAGTAAAGAACCTAAGTTCTGGCAAGCTGATGTAGCTTCTAACACCTCAGTGCTACACCCAGGACCTTTGGATTCTGGGCTGGCACCTACCTCCCTGTCCCAGCTGAGGTACCACTTAACAGTGACATGGTCAGGTAGAGCTAGGGGCCTACCCAGAGATATCCCTGCCCAGGCCATATTCTAACCCCAGCATCTGTTTTCTGGGCCTCTGCTCTTGGAACCCTACCCTACTCCTTCAAGAACCACAACAGAGAGCCTGGAGAGGACTCAGGGGATAAAGGTACTTACTGCTGGGTAAGCACGATGACTTGAGTTTGATTCCTAGAACCCATGTGAAAAGCTGGCTCTGATGGGCCAGCTAGTCTATAATGAGCCATGCAGCAGCATAGCAAGAGAAACCCTGTCTCAACAGAGGGCCTACCCTCCATCTCACAGAGGGCCTACCCTCCATCTCACAGAGGGCCTACCCTCCATCTCACAGAGGGCCTACCCTCCATCCCAAAGAGGGTCCACCCTCCTTCCCACAAAGGGCCTACCCTCCGGAGAAGATCTTCTCTACGTAGCTGCGCATGAACTCTCTAAGTGCCAGGGTCTCCTCGTCTGGGGCTGAATCAGCACTCTGATTGGAGGAGAAGGACTCATTGGAGGAAGAGCGGCGGTCTTGGTCCCAGGACGGGTGTGAGGGTGACTCGCCCATGTCATTCTCGCTGTCTGCAGACTCAGTGGTCTCACTCTCAGATGCACCGTCACCCAAGGAGCCATCTGGGTCCTGGAGTGTTGAAGGGGCTGCCTCCAGGGGAGGAGAGGTAGGTGGTTCAGTCCCAAAGTCGATCAGGGAGCCCACAGGGACTTCTGGGGCCTCCATGGTAGCCGGGCTGCCAAACAGGATGGGCACAGGCTGAGGAGTAGTTTCCTGAAGCTGCAAACACACACAAGTGTGTTGGGAGCCTCTGGCCACCAAGACTGAGTCTCAAGCAGCTCAGAAGCCTTATGGCATCTGGAATGGAAACAGACATAAACACTGTCACTATGAGAAGGCCAGTCCCCCAATGAAAGTCATCGATCACAAATCAACCTGAGGAAACCATGAGTCACATTTTTCCTGCACTGATGATCATCTCTGTACCTACAGAATCTGGGATGCCACCAGCCAGAGTCTGTTTCCTGTGCCCACTTTGCTGCCATGTGGTAGCATGCCATTGACACTTGCTAACTGAAGGAGCCCAGGGGCACCAGCGGCAGTGTTCCTCCCATCTAAGCAGCACACTACAACTCCACATGCTCCAGCCAACCAAATCAGAGCATAATGATGCCCATTTTCACTGGCGGCCAGCGTCGGTCAGGCACAGTGCTCCTGCTGGTTCACTGTCCTCAGTAGCAGTGGAAGGGGCACCCTGCTAAACAGCAGCCTTCAGAGACCCTTTCTCTTCAGTCTTCCCTCCAGGCCTCTTGCTGCTGCTCAGTCTCTTTGTGGTTCTACCCTGCTCTTCCCCTTTTCTGTGCTGCAGCTGCCTGGATATCAACGGGAAGTCACCTCCTGTGCTCTGATCACGAAGCCTGGAGTAATTCCTCCTCCTCTCCCTTCTTCTTTGCCCATCTCTTCTTTCTCTTCTTCCCTCTCTCATTCCCTATCCCCACTGCAGAATCCTGTTCACCCTCAAGGCCAGGCTCACGTGCCCATATTCTGAGAGGCTTTAATCTACAGCAATTCAAAATCAATTATGGTCCCTGCTGACCTGGCACTAGCCTTTCATCTAGACTCATGTGTGAGCCAGTGCAGACTCTACTGAGCATCTGGTGCATGAATGAACACACCTCACTGGGAACACACTCGTGGAGCTGAGAGGGCATGAGAACCCTGTTTCTGGCACTGGCTCAGGATGTATTTGCCATTCTGGAAGCCCTTCCTACCAATACCGAGGGGCAGCAGCCGAACGGCAAAAGCCTGGGACAGCCATGCTTAGTGGTGGAGGAAGCATCCTCGCCCTGGCTCAGGACTATTAGACAAGACACCTAGGAGGCTACTGCAGGGGGCAGGACCACCATCTGTACTGTGGACATGATTGTATCTTCTTGGGGGAAATGCAGTTCAAACCCACACACGCTGACTCCCGAGAGCTTAACACTCACAGGTTGATCATAGTTCCCTCCAAACACCCAGTCTAAGGTATTTTTAGATTCTCTGAGTCAGAAAGATGGAACAGCTGGCTCTGGCCACCATCCTCATGCACACATGCACAGGGGCAGTGGTACATGTGCGGCAGAGCCTACGAAGTCTGCTTCCATGCAGGGGAGACTCACAAACCTTGGCTCTGACATGCTGTTTAAACCAAGACAGTAGCAAGGGCCCACAAAGTCAGAGGACACTGAGTGGCAACTCAGAAAGAGGGGCATTAGGACCCTCTCTCCTAGTAACACCTGCTGCCTATGGCTCTGCTTTCTGGGGGGGGGGGTCCTCCCTATGTGAGACAGCAAGACTGGGTTAGATGTCAAAGGGCCATGTGGATCCACACTCCTACTCTCCAAAGAACAGAAAGCCACACACATGGGCCCATGCTTGTGGCTACCCATGAGAAACACACGAGGAAAGCATTTGCAATGACTATGGCAGGGACATTGTTAATCCTACTACATTTATAGATCCATGCATCTCTAACCAAAACCTTAATTCTCACTAATACACAGATCACTGAGGAGAACACACAATAGGAAGTACAGTCACTAAATGCTTGGACAAGTCTCAATCCATACTAATCACCACACAGATATATGCAAAATTTCCAGGTGTGCTGGCTCATGCCTGTAATCCCAGGTAGAGACGGGAAGATCCAGAGTTCAAGGCCATCCTAGTGACAAAGTGAGTTTGAGGGCACTACATTTAACCCTGTCTCAAGAATTTTTTAAACTTGAACATTTCATAAATTAGAACATTTATGAACTGAGTTAAAAAATTTTAAAACTACAACTGGGCAGTGGTGGTACACGCCTTTAATCCCAGCACTCAGGAGGCAGAGCAGGTAGATCTCTGTGAGTTTGAGACCAGCCTGGACTATAGAGTTCCAGGCCAGGCTCCAAAGCTACAGAGAAACCTTGTCTTGAAACCTCCTAAAAAAAAAACCAACCCCCCCAAAAAAACTACAATCCAGTACACCTTTAACTCCAGCACTTAGGAGACAGGGGCTTGTGGATCTCTGAGTTTGAGGCTATCCTTGTCTACAAAGTGAGTTCCAGAACAACCAGGGTTACACAGGGAAATCCTGTCTAAAAAAGTAAAACAAACAAATAAACAAAAAACCCAGAACCCAAACAAAAATCTTACAATCCAAATATTATCGTAGTTCTAGTAAAAATGACATATTCTTCACCTCCCTGGCAGCAAGGGCAGACACAGCTTCAGAAATTTAATGTCTGTCACTTCTCCCATTAAAGAATTTGAATGCTTTGGATTTATTCTAAGAAAAGGATTCAAACCATCAAAATCAGTGACACAGCAAACACTATGTCACTACACAGTATCTGTGACTCTGACAAACAGGCGTCTATGTACAGCGAGTGGAGAAGTAATAACATGGACATCACAGCAGTCGCGGACTAAGGCAGTGAGGACAGTGTCAAGAGTTGCCGGAAGTGTCCTCCTGTGCACCATCCCTGTTGGGGCACTGGGAACATAGGAATGAAAGGGAATCATATGACAATGGGCTGCAGACATGCACAGCACTGGTTACAGCATGACACTGAGTCCAGGTCCCCTCTTTAGCCAATTTTCATACCAATGACTCGTGAGCCAAAGAAACCAGTTTAAGGGGACAGAAGAGCCACGTGGGCCTGCCAGCACAAGAGGCACAAGACAAGACTGACTTATTAGGGCTGATACAATCTGGGGCGCATTGGGCTGGCAAGGTAAATAAGTCACCCTTCTCATTAGCACAGAGCTAACCTCTGCCTCTCCAGGTTCAGGATTGTGTCTTAGTCATTGTTCTATTGCTGTGACGAGACACTATGACCATGGCAACTCTTATAAAGGAAAGTCTTTAGTTGAGGCTTGCTTATAGCCTTAGATGTTTAGTTTATTATCAGCATGGCAGGAAGCATGGCAGCATGTGGGCAGACATGGCACTAGAGAGGAGCTGAGGGTTCTACATCTGGAGCCACAGACAGCAGGAGAAGAGTGAGATACTCGACTAGGCTTGAGCATTTGAAACCTCAAAGTTCACCCCCAATGACATACTTCTTCCAACCTATGCTAACAAAATTATACCTCCAAATCCTTTCAAATAGTGCTACTTCCTATGAGCCTATGGGGACTATTTCTATTCATATCACCACAGATGGTGACAAAAATCATAAGCCAGGGCCAAAGTGAGAGGAAGCAGAGGAGGCAGACGCTGGTCCTTATCCTTGTGCACGGCGACAGGTCAGTGTCGCTGCCCCTGAGGATGCTGGGCATCATGGTCTCATTCCTCCCAGAGCAACAGGCCAGCTGGTCAACCCTACATACAAAGCCAGGATGCCCTGGTGAGGTGGTATGTGTCATAAGGGCCTGGACACCAGCTCCCAGCCTGCTCCTCAGGAAGGCAACACAGCTTTAGGCTTCCAGGTGAGACAAGGTGTTGGCCACTGTACCTTTCATACTAACCTCAGGGGAAGGTCTGGAATGGCCCGAGGACATAGAACTGACACTGTCTCTTTTTGGAGCCAGCTAGAGGCTCCCATTAAGAAGTAGAGGTCTGGCAGTATCAGAGTTTCTAGAGTTTTTAAGGCATGCTGAAATCTGCTATATAAACTCTTCCAATTTTTCAATAGTGGCAATGAATTTAAATTCATTTCAAAGCCCTTTGTGGGCCCTAAATCTGTAGATTGCACTTCAATCTATTGGAGGGGGCTCCAAGAGGACCTGGTGGTGCCCAGTCTAAGACACTGGCTTTCTATCTCAGGACTCTGCTCCACAGTGCAGACACCCTCAGGCTTCCAGAAGAGCTACCTGTCTCCCTGCACTTTCCGGCTCATGGTCAAGGTGCTGCTAAGTAACTGTGACTTCCACACTCCGCTGAGATTCCTTCATGCCACAAGTCTCATCAATGGGACTGTGAATCAACCACTGTGCGAGGAGATGGAGGCACAGCCAAGAGGAAGAGCAAGAGTGTCTGCTTGCGTGAGCTCACAAAGTACAAGATCCAGGGAGAGGAAAACAGAGACAGCTCAGTTGGCAAAGTGCTAGCCACACAAGCACAAGGTCCCATGCTTGGTCCCCTACACCCATGTGAACACAAACAAACCGTGTGCAACAATGAGCACTTGAGATTTCAACACCGAGGATGTGAAAACAGACAGAATCCTATAGGTCACTGGCTGGCCAACCTGCCTTGGCAAATCTGCTCCAGGCTCAGTGAGAAACCCTATTTCAAAAAATAGGGTGCCAGATGGATAAACGGGTGCTATGACTGCTTCGTGGTATGGTTAAGGGGAAGGTTTTTTTATTGTGGATATGAGAGCGAGGACAGCCAGAGGCATCTGGAAGGGTCCAGAACAGACATAAAGCAGTAGACTGAACATGGCCAGCAGACTGGACCTGTCCATGAGAGAAGCAGGAGCAGAGCAGAGTGATGGGGGGGTTTGCTATAGGGGGCGGGTGAAGGTGAAGACAAAGAGAGGGAGGGCACAGTCAAAATAACAGGGTTATAAGGAGGATGAGTAGCTGGGGGAGGGAAGCCTGTGAGCAAGGGAAGTTTAAGGTAGGGGAGGAAGTGAGAACAGCTGTGTCAGCACTGGACCTGACACAGAATAAATGAGAAAGTCATTTGTTCTGACATTGACCTCTGACTCCATGCACACATGCAAGAGTGCACATGCGCGTGTGTGCACCCCCTGTCCCCATGAACAAGTACACACAAATATAGTACTACTGAGATGTTCTCAGGTAATGCCCCAAACAGTGCTGCTAGGTCTGGGAAGGAGACCTGGACCTCAGAAACCAGTACCACACACAGGTCCTAAGGTGAGCATTGCCTAGGAGGCCCTGGAAGTTGCTGGGCAGCCACTCATGGGAAAAGCAGACCAGGTAAGCTTTCCTGGCTACATAAGTCCTGAATGGGACATAGGAAGTCTGGGAGGAAGGTTAAGTACAGACCAGGGAGGCAGAGCTAAACAGGCAGGCCCTGGGAGACAGCTGTGGCATCAGCATTCTGAGGGTAGGGAAGGCACCCTAACTTCCTCCCTGGATTCCTTCCAGTCCTACCATTGCCTCAACCCTTTCCAGAAGGCTTCAGGAGGAACTATGGTCAAGACTGCCTGCTATTGCACTTAGCCACATCCCCTGAGCTTTGCTCAAACTCTGATTTTCCCAACACACCACCCGAGTGAGAGGGCTGGGACTTCCCTAGAAGGAAACTTTGAGCAGTATACGTGTGTGTGCAGCATGTTCTGGTCTCCCGGTAGCCTAGCCCTTGCATGAACAGGACACAGCACCATGCTTGCAAGTATCTACTTTATCTCTTGTCCTAAAACTGCCAAGAGTGGGGGCTAGGAGGGGTCTGGCAAGACTGTGTCATGGTCCTGGATTATGAAGGTAGCTGAAGTCATCACCAGAGGCCTTAGAAATAAGAGGGGTCAGAGTCAAAAAAGGAAATGCTGAGACTAGGCTGTTGAGTTTGATGATAAAGAAAGTCAAGGAGTGTGGGCAGATGCTATGGGAAACCAGAGAAGCAGGAAACACTTCTCCTGCAGCCTTGAGAAGGAATCTTGCCAGCCCCTTGACTATCCCAGTGAGGCTACTGAAAGCTCCACAGTAGCACAGCAGTAAATGTGAGCTGTTAAAGCTGCTATGTACACAGTCATTTGTTCTGGTAGCAATAAGAAAGACCAATGTTGTTTGGACATAAATACCTGTCAGGTATAAACATCTGGGTGTTTCTTGTAGCCCCAGGGTGCCAGAAAAAAAAAACTTTTGAGATGTTGAAGGTACTATGGAAGTTGGGGCCTGACTGGCCCACACCCAGCAGAAACCACCACAGCCGCCTTTCCGACTTGCTCTGGGATTTAACAGGCTTCTGTAATGGCCTGTTAAAGCTGCGTCTTCCTATTGGCCACTGGAGACTCTGAAGACTCCCAGCCCCTTGCTCAGATATGCTGCAGGGGGGCTGGGAGGCAGGAAGGCAAGGCGCCTGTTCCCTCCGCGTGCTTCTGCTAGCCTGGCAGTGCACTCGGCACCTGTCTTTTCTCAACACTAGAAAACAATTTCATCTTCTGCCTCCAGCTCGTGGCTGCTTCTCTCAGGACAGCTGCAAACAACAGTGGCCCTGTGCGAACAGTGTTCTCTGGTGCCCTGGAAGGTGCTTGGTTGGGAACTGACTATGCTGATCTGGGTGCAAATGCAGCAGTTGGCAGGGTAGCCTCCTGGCTTAGAATTCTGGCCTCCTGGGACAGAAACCCAAGAGTCCACTATCTCACTTCCTTCACAGGTGCTCAACCTAGTCACCTAGAGTGATGGTTCATACTGTCAATTCCCAGGACATGGACTCACCCAGGAGATAAGCCCTTGGTACACCTGTAACATATCTAGATTAGGTTAGCCTCTGGCAAGATCTGTGAGGAATTTTCTTGATTAGGTAAAGAGAAATGAGAAGGCCCACCCTCAGTGAGTGGCATCATTCCTCAGGCTGAGGTATCAAACCGAATAAAAAGAAGAAAGAGAGCTGAGCATGGGCATTTATTTCTGTCCACTGGGGGCCTCAGGTTCTTGTTGCCTTGGTTTCCCCACTGCGATGAACTGAACCTGGAACCGTGGACTGCAACAAGTCCTTTCCCGAGGCTGCTTTTGTCAGCTGTTCTAGCACAGTAACAGGAAGGAGCTGAGATGCCCTGTGCAGAAGAACAAGCACAGTGGAGGAAGGCACAGATGATCCAAGGCTTCAGGGCCTCAGCCTACCCCACACCCCAGCCTGCTTCTAACACTGCTTCCTGTGATTGCTTATGTTTTCTGAGCATATGTTCCTACTGCCTCCCTTATATCCTTCCTGACCTAACAGGAACCCCTGAAGGCTGTGACACCGTACTTGACAAAGTCCCCAACAAAGCCTGGTGCCTACTGCTCCAATGAGGTGTCAGCCACCCAAGGAGTTGGAAAGCAGGCCACCTACCCTGAGACCAAAGAGGACCCTGCCAAGCTGATGAATTCGACCCCAAAGCTTCTGACCAACCAATCTTCTCCTCACTGAGGGTAAGTGCAACCAGGAAAGGACTTGGGTCTAGCTGAGGAGGGAAGTGGTAGCTGGCTGGGCTAGGAAACAGTAGTTTTTCCAATGAGTAGAAGTATGTCAGCTTGATAATAGAGAACATTACCTTTTAGATAGCAGGGTACACAGTTAGCGGCTTATAGATTTATACCCAGTTAATATGTCTCCAGGGTAATTTACAGACTTGTAGAGTCACATAAGCCCATTACTGCCTTTAGGGGATGGGATGAGTTGAGCTTCTTGGTGCTCAAATCAAAGGTTGTGCTGTGAGATTCTTTTTGTTCAGCCAGACACACCCTCCATTACTTTCTCTAAGCCCCTGCTGAGCCTCTCTCTTCCCCTCCTCTCCCCTCCCCTCCCCTCCCCTCCCCTTCCCTCTCCTCTCCCTGGTTGTCCCAATGACAAAATCTCTAACAAGGCAGAGACCAAATGTTCCTTTACAGGAGTCTAGAAAGCAGCAGGCACCCAATCCTGTGCCTTTGGAATGGGATTCTGGCTGGCTGGAGACTGCCACTAGGCGAAGACATGCATGGCATTTTGCAAGCCTCCCATCAGGTGCCAGATGTCTCATGCTGGAGTTCTAAGAGGGTTTCCAGTGCCAGTACAGAAAGGTGGTAGCCAAAACAGGAGTGGTGCTGCAGTTGCCAGGGAAGGAGCTGCCGTGAGGCTGTGAAAGTGGAAGTTTGGCTATGTCCCCAGATATCAACAGAACCTTACACATCTGCAAGGGACATTCCCATGTGAAGGAGGGTAGAGGAAGCAACTCCCAGCATCTCTACCTCAGCCCCAACCTCCAAAGGCACACTTCTAGTAATGGAGACAACCTAATGATCTAACAGGGCAGCAGGACAAAGAGGTTGTCACCAAGAAAAGACAAAGGGCTTGGGGAAGGATGGCTGAGGAGAGGCCAAGAGCACACTGTGACAAAAGATTCTCAGGGGAGACCATAAATAACATCAACAGGGTGGGCTACTTTGTGGTAAGGGGAGACAGAGAGGGAACAACATCTCGACTGTGACACTGCCCACAGGTAGGTCTGAAATGGGTTACCAAGTGCTACCACTGCAGGGTGGCCCCATGAGCAGCTGTGCCATGGTCTTGGTCTACACTGAAACACTGTGTTTGGGTGTGCTAACAAGTAACCTTGTGAGGGGGGATTGCAACATACGACTAGTTATATGGACAGAATAAAACACAGTTTCATTCAGGGTTCTGGATCTGAACTGAAGACTGATATGCCACCTGCCACAGCATAGTTTAACCTCTGGGTACAAGGCTGGAGGGGAAACATGTCTGTAGCTCTAGAAATAGGTGAGGGTCATGAATTAGCAGCATGGGCAGGACCACCCAGAATGTAGAATCAACCAAGAGGTAAAGACATTTGAGGAAAGGGGGAGCAGGCAGGTCTAGGGTGCAGAGCAGTGCTTTCTGCTCTCAGGGGTCAGTTAAGGTTGGCACGGAACTATGACCATCCAGAAGACCAGAGCTGATCACTGGTGGGTCACACACAGACTGCTTCTTTATTTCAGGCAAGGGAGGAGGAGCACGAGAGGACCTGTGGGGGGTTGGGGCAGAATCTAGGAAGAAGTCACACCAAGGATGTTCTGTGAGCACAAGAGAGGAGGAGTGGCAAGAGCTAGGAAGAGCAGCTGATGGTCTGAATGTCCAAGGTCCAACACCATGGAAATAGCACACCAGGCTTAGAACACAGGTAACAAACCCATGACAGGATAAAAGAAGTGACCTGAAGCTAATTAAGTGCTTGATAGACAGCTCATCTCATTCTTATACAAAGGACCTAGGAAACAGATGTGCCCTTTACTGTTCCCATCACCACAGACCCATCATGATGTGGTTGCCACTGTGTGGTGACAAGAGCAGCCCCTCCTTTTCTGAAGCAAAAACAAATGAAGCATATAAATAAACCCTAACCACACTGCTGACAGAGTCCTTGCAAAGTGAATACATCCAAGGACAGAACAGCCAGGGCCTGTGCCTTCCCAGGAAGAAATACCACGCTAAAAGGGAATCAAAGGGTGAGGACACACTATGAATCCATGTGTCAGGGCAGCAGCCACACAATCTCAAGATCACTATCCTGAGATGCACCAACACATGTGTGCTCTAAAGCCAGGTAACAATGTTGTTTGTGCTTGTGCTGGTTAGAATGCTGAGAACACTCTGCAACTCTGCGCCTCAGAAGCAGTGATATGGTTCCCATTCCACGGTAACACTGTCAGGAGCCATGGCCCTAGCTATTGGCTATCTGCTCATGCTGTTAACTGCATCCCCAAGTTCAGAGCAACCCTGGAGTCATCTCTTTATATAGAATAGATTTGCAAAGGCATTTTAATTTAATGCACTTGCAAGACTTCAAACACGATGAAAGGAGGGTGCTGGAGGATGGCTCAGCAGTTAAGAGCACTGGTTGCTCTTCCAGAGTTTCTGAGTTCAATTCCCAGCACCCACATGGTGGTTCACAACTGTCTATTACTGTAGTCCCATGGGATCCAATGCCCTCTCCTGGTTTGCAAATGTACGTGCAGACAATGCACCCATATATATAAAAAGTACATAAATAAATAAATCTTTTTTTTCTAATGAAGAGAGAAAGTAGTGAGCTGCTGAGAATTGGCTTGGCATCCAATGGTATTGAAATTCAACTATGCTGAGCTGCCACAGGTCTAGATCAGGTCACGGGAACATTGGAGAGGAAGTGGAGGGAATTCATGGTTGGGGACAGCTATTTGGAGATAGCCCTCCCATCTGTGAGGGGTTGAGTAGAAAGAACTAGACTGGTAGGGTTCCAACAAGGTAAGGCCCACTGACCAGTATGACCCTGAACATAGAATCTTCTTGCCAAGAAACCCAAGCAGAAGGTTGTAACAAGGAAGGGCTCCTGTTGTTTCCCTCTGAGATGTCTCTCTGTAAAATTCAGCCTAGCTTTTCTCTGCTGCAACCCTCATCATGTTACGTGCAAAGGGGTGCCAAGTTTATCATCTCTGGGAAGGAGATGGCTAACACGTTTCCAAGGCTGTAGGAAAAAGAGAGAACTGACCGTGGGTCCATAATCCAGGAGAAACAACAGGGGACATTCTCCATGAACAGCAACTGGCAGCATTGCCCATGCCTAGATGAGCCAGGACTTGTGCCACAGGCTGGGAGCATGGCATGGCAGAGGCAAGCTTTCTCCTCCTTCTTCCTTGATTTGGCTACCACAGAAAGTTCCAGAACAAATACCCCATAGCCAGCATCCAGAAGGTTCTAAGAGTCTAGCAGCCCAAGTGGCCATGAAGGGCGGATAGAGATTGTGACTATAAGGAATAGATCCTCCAAGTCTGAGCCCTGGGCCTCTGTGTGCCACTCAAAGCTCAAGTCATACACTCAGAGATAATGGTTCAGGCAAGTCCACTGTTTTCCACAACCTTCGCCATTCCCCAACTCCACTGCTTCCATAATAGCCACATGCTCCAGGTCAATGTCAGTCACCGTCCTTCTTCTGTGAACAGCATCTCTCACTATGTAGCTCTAGGTGGCCTGGAGCTTGCTACGTAGACCAGGGTGGCACTGACCTTGTAGAGAACTGCCTATCTCTGAGTGGCAGGGATTAAAAGTGTGTGCCACCAATCCGATCAACTGCAGTTTTTTGTTGTTTTTTTTTTTGTTTTTTGAGACAGGGTTTCTCTGTGTAGCCTTGGCTGTCCTAGAACTTGCTCTGTAGACCAGGCTGACCTCAAACTCACAGAGACTCTCCTGCCTCTGCCTCCCAAGTGCTGAGATTAAAGACATGTGCCACTACCACCTGGCTGAGCTGCAGTTCTTTTTATCAGGGAAGCCAACAATTGAGACAGCCGGATGCAATTTGGACAGACTGGCTTGGCTTGACTCTTCATCCTTTTCACTAATTTGACAAAATACATAAACAGGGTCTGTCTTTTGGTATGGAAAAAAAGAGCTGGCCATCCCCAGATGGATACAGGTTCTTACAGGATATGAAAGTGTGCCTTCCCTGAAATTCCGCTGGAGGTCATGATGGAAGCCAATGATGGTTCATTCTCTTTAGGTTCAGTGCTGTCTGCTGACCCAGGAGAGGGTCAAGCACAAAGCTGTGCATGTGTAGAGGACATCTGTGTCCCGTGGGAGGAAAGATCAAGCTACTATCCCAGGGGCAGGAAGCCCTGGAAGGCTGCCTAAAGTCCTCTGCGGAAAGGCCACTAGTATCCATCTCCGCCTACTCAGGACACCTGTCATCTCTGTCAAAGCTGCCCACACAGCTCTCTGGGGACAAAGGTAGAGATGCTGCCAGCATTCAGAAGCAATCTCAGGAGGGTACACGAGTACTTCTGAACCTTCATCAGCACCCCTACCCCCTTCAAGACTGGCTTCCTCTCCTACCTTGCCTCCCCCTCTGGCTAAACCCCTAGCTGGCTGGAAACCTGCTCCTTCACACGCAGAAATCTCAAGTTGACAGTGTTCTATATATGGGTGCCTTCTGCAGGTCACTGGTGTCCTCTGAGCCCTCATGTCATCACACCTGCTTGTTTAGTCTATCGGAGGGCAATAACCTAAGCACACAGCAAAGTTGGGAAAATAACCAAAATGTGCAGTGAAAACATTATGTAAATTTTGTTACATTAACTCTGGCACTTCATTGACATATGAGAGCAGTAATGGCAGTGGGGCATGGGGGAAATGTTTATGCTAGACGAGAAGGAGACTAAACTGAAAGGGGAGCAGCAAGATGACCACAGCCCTTGGGGAACCTGGCTGCCCTCGTAAGTTGCCGTAGGGATCAGATGAGTGATGAAGGAGGCCTGTCCGGGAGCTAGAAGCACGTAGCAACTTGCTAACACTGGGTGTTTAAAGGGAGCTCAGCATGAAAATCCAGTGAGGAGAACCCTGACGGCCATGGTCAACGTACTGGTGGCTATTCACTGATGGGGTCCAAACACAGTCCTTCAGAGGTCTTTTAATCCACTGAGAATCATTCTTGCAATAAAACCTTCTTTTTGAGATAGGGTTTAATATAGCCCAGGAAAGACTTAAACTCATTATGCAGCCCAAATGACTCTGAACTTTTGATTTTACTGTCTCCAGCTCTAGAGTGTTGTGGTTACAGTTCATGTGGTGCTGGGAGCTGAACCCAGAGCTTTGAACACACTAGGCAAGCACTCTACCCACGGAACTACATTTCCAGCCCTTGGTTTTGGTTGTTTCTTGGTTGTCTTTCTGTTTTTGTTTCAAGGCAGGATATCACTTTGTAGTCAAGGTGGACCTACAACTTAGTAGGTAGTTCAGGCTGGCCTCAAACTGACCACCCTCTTGTCTCATGGAGAATATAAATGTGTACCATCACACCCAACATTAGCTTTGCTTTTTGAGAGGAAAAAAAAAGATAAAGAAAGGGATAATGAGAGAGCACAACCATGTACAAACACTGATAACTTTTATTGTTGCTGAGACAGGACCTCACTCTGCAGCCTAGATTGGCCTGGAAACCACCTGCTTCATCTTCTGGAGTGCTGGCTTATCACTGTGCTCCACTATGGCTGGCTAGATACTAATTTCTTTATGGAGTTAGATTGGTCTCTGCTGCAGGATGCACCCACATGGTGACCATCTGGGTGCTAACACCCAACACCTTGGATTCAAGGCTCCATTCTCAGAAGTCTTTCCCCACATATCCACCTAAGACTGTCTAATCCAGGCTGCCTGTGGCTGATCTGAGATACGCCATACTTTGGGATACGTGCATTTTCCACATGTGCCTTATAGACATAGCCCAAAGGTAATTTTATACAGTATTTTTGTGCTTGACTTGAAATCTCACATGAGGTTTGCACCACATTGGTGCTGAGGGTTTCAAACTTTGAAGGGCTGGGAATTTTAGACTTTCAGATTATAGATCCTCAACCTGTGCTCCAGGTATAGAGGAGGCTCATCTAGTGTCACTCACTATCTTAGCCCAGAAGGCAGCTCACTCTGTGAACACAAAACCAGCTGTCTCAGCAAAGGAGCGGCAGAAAGCCCCTGAGCAGCAGTACTTGTCCTTGCCCAATTATCCACCCTTTTCCTCTTTCCCCACACAAACCACATGGTTCCTGGCCAGACAGGCAGTAACTTCCTCTTTTCTTTATTCAGTCCAGGCTCTCAGTTCCATGCTTTACAGGCTGGGGCTTCTAGGCTCTGAGTCACCCACCTCACCTCAAATGTGGCTTTGATAGCTTCAGAAAATATAGACTAATGATTCTGGAATGCTAATTCTGGTTGATAAGTGATAGAAGAGATCAATATGTAACGTACCACCAGAGTGGTAGGAGACTCATTTCTGCTCTTGCTGTTCCCAGCCTGGACTAAATATAGCCCAATACCTGGAAGTGGCATGGGGGAGGGGGTCTGGCCATCTAGTCATGGTTTAGGGGAGAGGAATAAGGTGGCTTGCTTTCTAGACAATTGAGCCAAATCTTTTAGGTTTCATTGCTGTCTTGTCTCTATTCTTTGCTCTCTAGTGGACTGGTCCCCAGGCCATTCCTCAGCTACAGGTGACCTGTGTACATGTACATCAGCCCCAAGGGAGGAAATCCCCCTTTCAGTTAGAAAAAGTGTGAATGGGTGGAAACCCCACAGCTTTTCCTGTCTTCTTGGACAAGGAAGCAAGCACTTAGACAGGAAAAGCACGAGGAAGCCTTGTAAGGCCCTGACTGGAGGGCCGAAGGATGGCCGAGGGGAGGCCCTGCAAGAGGAAAACACAGAAGCCTCCCTTTATCTATGGTGTCCTTGTCATCCTCAGTCAACCGCAGTCTGATAACATTAAACAGAGATTTTCAGAAATAAAATTCCTGTTTTAAATCATGGGCTGCCCTGAATAGTGTGATGGGACCTCCTGATATACTGTTCCATCCTGCCTAAGAGGTCCAGCGTATTCACATTCTATACACTGCGCATTCAATATCACTTGATATCTATGTTGGTTATCAGTTCCATTGCGTTAGTACCTAGTGCTTGCGTTTCAGTATAAAAGAGCTATATGCTGCTCGTAGCATTACAGTGTGCTGTGTAACTGCTCATCACGTTGCTATTGTTGTTGGTCTCTTGGTGTGCCTAACTTGGAAATTAAACTCTATCATGAGTTTGGTACCACCAGGGTTTTAGGCATCTATGGGAGCCACTTTATAGAAAGATTACGTCAATGGAAGATCAGACAGCTGGGCAAAGTCATGGGAAACAGCCAAAATCAAAACCTGCAAAGGTTAATGCCTGCTAAAGCCAAGACACCAACCAACACTCCCTGAAAGATTTAAACATGACTCAGAGTCTTATAACTTGACACGCGGAGCATCCGGGATTAATCCAAAATTACCCAGCATATAAAGAACCAGGAAAGTCTTCAGGAGAGAGATGAATGCTCAGATCACCTGAGAGGGCACCGCTACTGGCATCAGCTGACAGAGGTTTCAGAATGGCTGTTGTTAAAAATACTCTAAGAAGCAAAACTGGGTGGTCCTGTCATGGAATGAAAAAAAAAAACTTAAAAGTCTCAGGGGAGAAGAAGCTAAGGGGAAATCAAACAGAAATTGTAGAATGGAAAATTAGAAACTCGCTGGAGAGGATCAGAACGGCATGGCATAGCAGAGACAGCGAACACCAAAAGGTCAGCAAGTATCTGATCCAAGCAACAGAGAAAAGACAAGGAAATGAGCTGAGCCTGCAGACAAAGAACAGCAGCAAAGGGTCCAATATGTGTGCATTGGAAAGAAAGCACAAAGCAGAGAAGCAAGCCAAAGCCAACCAAAATCCCCAAAGCCATGGCTGACAAAGGACAAAGCCCATAGATCCAAGAAGCTAGTTCTAGAGAATCATTTCACAACCCTCTGACACTCACATCCAAACACACACCATACGTGCATCACAATCATATAATCCAACAGTGAAAGAGGACATCTTGAGGAGCAGGCAAGCACAACTAACCAGATGGGAGTATCATACAGCAGCACACGCCTGTTATCTTAGCACTCAAGAGACACAGATGGAGGGCAGAAGCTCAAGGTCATTCTTAGCCACATGCTGAGTTTGAGGACATGAGACCCTGTTTCCAAAAATCCAAAGAGAGGAAAGTAAATAGCCCTGGGATGTAGGTGAAGAGTCTTTAGAGAAAGCCATTTCTCTCTCACCACATCTGGGCTCTGAATGGATGTTGGCCCTGGGCTTCAGGTTGCTGTGTCCTTCATCAGCCATCTCTTCCGCAGAATTATATATTCTCTCTTTCTGTGTGTGTATATGTGTATGTGTGAATGCGCACACACACGTGTGCTCACCATGCTTCTCTTTAAGTGCATTCTGTGTGTACAGGTGCCTGTGGAGGCCAGTATAGATCATCTATTCTGGCCTCCAGATGCCTTGGAACTGGAGTTACAGGTAGGTGTGAGTCATTCATCATGGATCCTGGGAAGTGAACATCAGTCCTCTGTAAGAGCAACGAGTGCTCTTAACTGCTGAGCCATCTCGATAGCCATAAGAATGAATCTCTTCATCTCTCCTATTTTGTTCATGACCTTACCTGAGAAGCAAGATGGAGGCACCACTCCACAGAGCAAAGCATCTGCATACATCACTGGGAGCCCCTCTGCATGGGAGGCCTGGGTATCTTACAGTGCTAAGCACAGTGACCACAGAGCCCAGCAAGCTCACTCCAAGTGTGCATGGCTCTGAAGGGAGTAACACATCTCAGATCTGCTCAGCAGTGTCCACACTAAGAGCTAGAGACAACAAGGTTCCATCAGCCATCACGGCCTCACTCTAGACTACAGGCATGAATGCATCGGTGAGCCTCAGCAGGGTGAAGGGAGCCTCCTTGACAGTTCACCTCATTCCATCTGAAACATCTTCCAAAAGACAGAGAGATGCCCTTGTCTGGTAGAGATGGGGAAGGCCATCATCAAAGGGAGTTTGGGGTAATAGGAACTACTCCTTACTTGAATTCAGTAGTGATTGAATGAATCTATGCATCTTAAAATATACCCCAAAGATGCCTATTTTACTGCATAAAAATTACAAGGGAAAGAAGCAGCAGAGGTACTGAGTGCCCAAGACACAGCCCAGGTTGACCAGTTCTCTTTCTTAGGAAGATGGCTGAAGTGTAGATCAGTAGCAGAGCACTTACCTGACATAAAATAAACTTAATACAAAATAAACTTAGAAAAAGAAGAGAGAGAGGGTGCTCTAGAGACCCCCAACTCAGCAGCTGGCTGCACCCTCCCACCACATGCCCAGCATGGGACCCGGACTTGGTCCTTGGACTCAGTTTTCCCCGAGGTTTTCCACTGTGCTCAGAGACCTCAGCTGCAGCCCCCCTGACAGGCAGCTCTGAACCTGGTCCTTTGGGAATATGAGTCATCTCAGGCTCTGTCGTCAGCAGGCCCCAAAGGACAAAGATGTTCCCGCCTACAGTCTCTTGCTCATGACAACAATGAAGCTCAGGGAGGGCCTGGAACCTGGAGAGGGGCTGGAAATGAGGAAGGTCAATTCCAAGCTCCCCGCCAGCTGGCGTGGCTATTGGAAGGAAGGGAGGAGAGCTGGAGCTTCCCACGCTGGCCTCCTTCTCATCCTCCACCAGTGGGGAGAAAGGCAGGTTTAGTGTTTTAACGGAGCGGGGCAGGCAACTTCAGAGAGGGTGGCTGTATGTGAAAGGTGCCACCGCACAGCAAGAAAGACAACCAAGTGAGAGAATGACAGGCAAAACTCACAGGGACACAAGAACAAGTCCCGCCAGGCTTCTTTGAGAAGCTCCAATGACCCAGGGCTAACAAGGAAACCACCTCTCTCACTTACAGGCCAGATGCATCACTGCCAGGGCTATAACTAGTTTGATTCTGAGATGCCACACTGCACACTGCCACTGTGATATCCCCTGCTGGGCCCTTTTATGGGTATACCCACACTGGCCTTCTTCAGCATCAGCCATGAATCCAGGGCAGCACCAGGTGTGCGGGTCAGGGGCAGTAAGCACAGAAAACCACATGAGTCCCAGCACCACAGACTGCCCTTAAGATGGAGGGTTACTCTCTGGGGTGGGAGAGCGGACGCTTCTAGAACTGCTGGGACAGCACGAACCTCAGTCCTTGCCAGGAGCAACAATGCATGCTGCAGGTTTTCTTCAGGGTCCCTGGGCGGAGCTCCATTTCTTGCCAACTCCCTGAACACCATGGCCCAGCCTGGTTGACAGGAAGGTCACCTCAACTTCCTGCATTGTGCCAGGCATCCGCCCACCACCTTCCTTCCCTATAAACCAACACCTATGACCCAGAGTCTTCAACACTGACTGCCCAAGAGTCAGAGCCACAGATAAGCAACACAAAACACTTGCCTCTGCCTCACCCAGGCAGGAAACGAGCAGGAGAGTGTTTGTGCCTGTTTGCCGCGTTTCACCTGTTCAAATACCTCCATGGGAGTGGGGCATGGCAACCCAAAGAAAAGAGCAAGAGTGGCCAGGCAAGTCACCAGGACCGCGCCCTCATCTTCTGTGGCAGAGAGGAGCTACACTGGCACGACCTCTCCACACTGGGGCTGGGTCCTGAGGAGCAGCAGGCCAGGCTCAGCAAGGCTCAGGAACAGAGGCCTGAGTCTGACAGAGCACACCTGGCCTTCCTGTCCCCATGGCCTCACGTTACACATTGCTCTTCCTGGAGTGACTGGACTCCGTTTGATGCCTCTTGCAGCAGAATGTTGAATTTAGACAACTTCCTAAAATGCCACACCAGATCCTTCAGATGACTTGATACGAGAGATGAAGTGAGCTCCGTGGGTCAGAATCCCCCAAATACCATGTGGGGGTGTGCCATCTCTCCATATGCCTCTGATCAGACCAGACTGCTCAGTCTTTCCAGTAGCCACAAAGAAGGACACACACACAGACAGTCATGGGGTGGAGTGGGATTTCAGTTACACAACAGAGAGAGAAAGAAAGACACAATATGAGACAGAAATGGAGAGAGTAATACTGAGGTAGAGAAATGAACACAGAGACCCACAGAGAGAGAGAGAGAGAATGAGAACTGAGAGAGTTGGACACACACATAGGGCCTGCGAGCAGCACCTCATTGTGTACCAATACTTGGTATCTGAAATACTATTGAATTTTGGATTTTTGGAGGGAAACAAGGAAAAACGTATCTTAGCATCCTGGCAAATGCCACAATTCTGGATGCAGACGCAAATAGCAGCATGAGTTTTAAACTCAAGGGCTCGAGTGCTCCTAATGTCTCGGCCTCCTTTATAGCTGAAACAACAGCTGTATACCAGCACTTTAAATCTCCCTTACGAAATAAATAGTCCAAAGATTTTGTGCCGCTCATTATAGAAGTCTTCTACAGTTATGGTTCTCTGAATTTTTCTCTCAGTAAAACTGCATTTGAGGCTGGGTGGTGACACACACCTTTAACCCCAGTACTTGGGAGGCAGAGGCAGGCAGATCTCTCGGAGTTCAAGGACAGCCTGGTCAACAGAGCTAGTTCCAGGACAGTCAAGGCTGTTACATAGTAAAAGCCTGTCTCAAAACAAAAAACAAACAACAACAACAAAAAATGTGCATTTGAATCAAAGAGTGGATTTTCAGGTGTCTTGGAGGAGACCCTGTTTCATCCTCTCCAGGGCCCTGTGTGACATGGCTACTCCTCTGCATGCTGTGTAAACCTGTCACCAGTTACCCCAGAGTCAAAGCCAGCCAAATCCAGTGCTGCTTGCATTTGAGGCAGGGCAGCCGGATGGGATTTTCCAGCAGTGGCAAGGGATTCTTGGTTATTAAAAGTAATGACAACTTAACACGATGCTGTCGCAACCCACCAGGCAATGAGCCACACGGGCCAGGTCCACTGTTACTTCAGGCTGTGGGTACAGAAGCTTTAAAGCTTAGAAAGCCACATAGTCGTCTGGGGCCAAAGAGCTACTGCATAAGTCTAGATAGAGCCGGCAGAGCCTAACTCCACAGTCTTGCTATGCTGGATCCTGGAAACCACTGCAGCTAGAATGGACTTTGTGTTCCTCTACTGGTCCATCCCGTTACAGGCTTAGTCCACAGGCTGGCAGTGTGGGAGGGGCTCGGAGTGATCTAGAGGCAGACACAATGAGAGGCCCTTAGGTCACTGGGACTCTGCTCATCTTGTCTTGCTCAGGCTAGATTCTGCCATGGTTCCTTTCACTGGAGGCTGAACCAACAATGTGGCCCAGCCTTGGAATTGAACTTTCAAACCTGCGAGCTAAGCAACCTTTCTCTTCATCTGGCTGTCTCTGGTATTGTGCTTCAGTAATGAAAGCTGATGAACACAGATAAGAACCCTTCAAACAGAAACAGTACTGGGGTGGGCTGGAAGTTGTGTCCCCTGGCTGTGGGACACTAACAGGATACACTGTTCCTGCTCTAGTCTGGCTGTCAACCCTGCTTAGTACAGAGAACTCAGATTCCACAGCTGCTATTTTGATGCCACTTCCCCTTCCTTCCCACAGAGGGCACAGATGGGAGGATACAGGGTGTTACTGCACAGAGTTCAGGTAATTTATTTGACAACCATTGATTAGGTCCTTGCTAGCTCCAGGGGTGTGAAGATAAATGGGATAAGGCCTACATCCAAGCCCAAGCTAGAGACATAACAAAAGTATCTTAGCATCCAGACAAAGCCACAGTCCTGGATGCAGATGCTAATAGCAGCACTGAAGTGGAACCTTGATTCTGCCCTGGAAAACCTTAGGAGCCTAATTTTCCTAGTGCTGAGGAGATGGCTCATAGGGTAAAACACTTTCTTCACAAGCAGGGAGACTCAATTCGGAGCAAGAGGACCCCAGAATCCCTGGAAAGTCATGAGAAGTAGTGTCCATTTATAACCCAGGTTCCTACAGCAAGATGAGAGGTGGAGACAGAGGAATCCTTGGAAACTCATGGGCCAGCTAACCTGGCATACACACTGGCTAGCAACAACTCTGTCTTATATAAATTGGAAGGTGAAGACTGATACCTAAGGCCATACTCTCACCTCCACAAGAGGACCACGGCACCATACTCACAAATTAACATGGGCACAGATATGGGTGGATGGACAGACAGATGGATGGACGGAGGGACACACACACACACACACACACACACACAGAGAGAGAGAGAGAGAGAGAGAGAGAGAGAGAGAGAGAGAGAATATTTTTGTGCCAAATCTGATAAGAACCTAAGCATGCCAGACACAAAGAAGATATTTAAGAACACAAAGCAGATGGTATAAAACAGCAAGAGTAAGGATAGAGGTGGACTGACATACCACACATAGCTCATGCAGACTCACCCAGACTTAGCTGAAGAGCTGGGAGGGATAAACAATGCTGGAAGCCTAGCACAGCTTCAGTTTACATTTGGAAGTAACCTCTCCCCTCAATCCATACAATTCAAGCGTATACAATTGACCACTGTTTTAAACATCATAAAATCAGCTCCAATCTCTCTCATGGGTGCTCATATACAACAAGAGCTAAAATTAGCTCAGAACTCTCTCATGGGTACTCACGTACAGGAGCTAAACATCCTCAGTCCCCACTCTTCTCTTACTTTGTAATATAAACACACGTCCTTCAGAAACATGAGGGTGCAGAATTTGCAGGTGTCAATGACGGGTGGATGAGGAAGAAGGGTCCTGCCACCCCAACACTCTTGGCATCTAAACAGTGCAAGGATCACTCTGTGCATATAGATGTAGTCCCTCTACTGCCTGAGGCAGATCTGTTTACAGGTGACCTTCCCTTCTCTCAGCTTTCACTGGAGGCTACTCTCATTTGTTCTGTCTTCTGAGGGAAAGAGATATTAGGTTGAGAGACTCCAACCTGAGACAAAGGGGAATTAGAAGGTGATGTCTGCATGGAACTACCAAGTTCCTAAATAAGAAACTTCCCCATGTCACCAGAGGTGATGGAGCAGGCACCATGGATTACAGCAAGCAGAGCATCTCTCCACAGCACGGTGGACCTTTAGCCTGTCATTCTCCTTTGATCATAGCTAGGCTTCTCACTGCAGTATGAATGCCTTCAGCAGACTGGTCTATATAGTAGGAACTCCCCTGCCTAGTGTAGGGGTGCCTAGGGCCGGTGTGACACTACAGTGTCTCAAAGCACTGTCCCTAGGCAGGTTTTCCTGATCTACATTAGCCCTAAGCAACAGAAACTCCAAAGGATCCCAACCCTTTGAGGTGCCTCATGTTGAACTCTTCCCTAGTTTTACTGTTCCCCCCAAATCCCACCAGCAGAGTAATCAGGATGGTCCTTGATACAACAGTTATACAAAATGGGTAGTACTCTTGGTACAAGGAAGCCTGGACATTAAACTGCCCTGTTAGGAAAGGCATCAAAGGCACTGACTACCAGGCTGCCTCTACATGCTTAGTGGAGACTTTATGTGTTTGGCCACAAGCCCGCTGAGATGCTGAGCAGAGATTGCTGTGCATTTACAAGACAAACAGGGAGCTTCTGCTTCAGTCAGAGGCACCGAAAAACACGCAGAAACCATAGCACCATCATCAGTGCTGCGAATGAAACACAAATGTAAACAGATCAGAGCTGAATTGCCCAGCGACGATAGCCATGTGTGTCAGTACAAACAGATGTCAGGACCATCGGATTTCATACTTCATGTGAGGAAAAAGAAAGGAGCTTCAAGTTGCTCAGTCATAATTATCATGAAGTGGGTGTGGTGGTGTTACCTGTAATTCCAGTACTCAAGAGGCTGAAGCAGGAGGATAGTGAATTCTAGGTCAACTTGAACTACATAGTGAGACCCTATCTAAAAATACAAAAACATAAATAAATAAACAAAACCCTATATAGTGGGGCTGGAGAGATGGCTCAGCCATTAAGAGCACTGTGTACTTCCAGAGGACTCCAGTTTGATTCCTAGTACCCATATAGTGCCTTGCCTCACAACTGTCTGTAACTCCAGTCTCGAGGGATCTGATAATCTGTCTGTCATCCATGGGCACCATACCCACATGTGCTGCACAGACATACATACACCCACATACATAAAAATAAATACACCTTTTAAAAACTATATCATGTGGAAATAATGCTTTGGTTATACCTGCTATATTTAAAAAATCATTAAATTCATGTTACTGTTTCCTTTATTTAAAGAAGCTTAATGTGGCTTCTAGAACAATTTACCCATGAGGCGTACCTTGAATTTCTACTGAGTGATGCTGAGTGAGAAGGAATGACTGACTGGGCAGGGAGACTCCAGCTTGAGAAAGCAGGGAACCTGACCATGTAGCCCACAGTGAGGCAAAGGCCCGGGTCAGGAGCTGGGGCTGGGAGGACTCCAGGCTAGTCCCTGAGGCTAGGCTAAAGATCCAGGCTTATATCCCAGAAGCAATCAGCTAGGGCAGATTTCCACTCTGGTCATGAAACAGACTGCATACTAGCAGAACAAAATTGGGATACCAAGAAGAGATACTGACCCCAGACTTGCAGCCATGAACCCTCAGTGCTGGGAATGCCAGGGTTATAGCCATGCACCATCAATCCAAGCTGTAAGCATGCTCTTGATTCCAGAGTAGAAGCAGCATTAATCTGGGTTATTAGCCGGCTTTCTGTTTCCTTTGGACCACCCCAAACCAAATTACTAGGGGAATGTATCTCAGATTGGATACTGTTTGGATTTCATTTTCTCCATTCCTAACATTTATGATTTTCCAGGATGGGGCTCCTGTTCTTCCGGAGTTCATCTGGAACCCCAGCTCTGCACTCCAGTTTTGGTTTACCCCTCCCAGTTCAATCATGTTGGCTCATCAGCCACTAGTGCCTGTCTGCTTTGGTATTTCCCATCTGCACTGGAACTGCTCTTTCCAGTGTCCCATCTCTGGAAAGCTCAGTGGCTACTTTGCAGCTGTGACTCATCTGCTCTGAATCATGCCTGCCTAAGACGCAAAGGCCAGGGAAATGTCTCTGGCACACCTTTCTGGGTCGGAGCCCCTGCACACAGCACAATGCCCTGAACGGGGGTGGTAACTAAGAGAAAAACAACCCTTGCCCCAGTCTTTGCTGGACATTTTCCTGCCCTGCAGTGGATCGTGACCATCCAGTTCTGGAAAAAGCTTCTGGAAGGAGCCCACATAGCCAAGATCCATAGCAGCATTTACTCCTGACAATCCTCCCTCCACAAAACAGCAGGCAGCTTCGTGTACATTGTCTTGTTCCTTTCTTTTTTCAAAGCTGGTGATTCTCACAGGCACCACCATGCTTGTGTGTGTGTGTGTGTGTGTGTGTGTGTGTGTGTGTACTCACACTCGTGCATGTGTATGTAGAGGCAAGACAAGAGGAATTCCAGCAGAGATGGCTAAAACAGAAATGCAACAGGGACCCTACTAGGATCCTAAGACAGAAAGAAGACACTCATGGACAAATTCATGTAATTCAAATTAAGCCAGGCTAGTGCCACATGCCTGTGATCCCAGCACTGGGAGGTGGAAGCAGGAGGACCATGGGTTCAAACCAGCCAGAGATGTTATTCCCCCAAACCGAAGTCCACAGCTGAAACAACGAGAATGCTATGGGTGCCCTCACTCACCTGCCCACTCACAGCAGAGGTATATCTGCAAGATGGCAGGTGGGACAGGAGGACAGAGGGACAGAAGGCACCACATTTTCTCAGGACAGAACAATGACTGAATGGGAGCAAAGACTGGTGCATGCTCCAATAGGGTTGAGCTAGAAATGACATTTGTCACAAAGGGTCACCTACTGCCCAGTGCCAAGAATAGGCACAACTCTGGTGAGGATACAAAATGGTAGCTCCTGGGCAGGGATGGACAAAGAGTGACTTCTATCACTAGCAGCTTGCTTTCTTGGGGGCAATGGAAATGGTCTAAAATTAGACTATGACGATGGTCTTACCACTCAGTAGAGTTACTAAAAATACTTGAATCGTGAAATTGGTTGATTCTATAATGTGTAAAATGCACTTCTACAAGCTCTTAAAGAAAGGAGGAAACATACAAGAGGGAGGGGAGGGAGGAGGCTGTTTAAGGTCTATGCAGCGAGAGGGTGAGAGGAGGCAGAAGACACATGAGGAGCGAGCTCTTGGGACTGAAGCAGAGAGCTGAGCATCTCCACAGAAGGAACTGGGCAGTAAGTCAGCATCCAGGCTTGGAGAGGTCAGGGCTTTCAAGCCCTCTGCAGCCTTCTATCTCAAGCATTTCTGCATCCCCAAAGCGTTAGGAAGTGCTGGGGCCAGGTAAGAGAATGAGTGAAGTGGGTGAAGACCCACCCAGCCAGGCTACAAAGTTGTTGGTGGGGAGGGGGCCATAAGACCTAGAGACTAAATAGGTCAGGGCTGGCAGGGCAACAGGAATGCCTGGGCACAGAGGGCAGAGGGTCAGTGTTGTCCCCAGCACCTGTCAGAGGCACACTAACAGGGGATCTCACGGGTGACTTGGGCTCAGACCAGAGCAGCAGACAAGCTGAGAGCCAGGTCCAGAGCTAGGAAGCCTGGACTTGCAAATTCCTTGGCTCTTCTATGCTTGGTTTCTCAACTGTAAATTGGGATATTACCAGACTGTTTTTGTGGGGATTGAGGTGACAACCCTATAAAGCTGAACACACTCACACTGCTTGTCATGGCAGAGTATGGCCTATAATAAGCACCAGCTATCATAAGACTCTGGACAATTTCACACTCTTAGAACATAAGATCAGCTGCCCCTGCCCCCAGGGTCCCTTGTCCTCATCCCTGTCATCACTAACCTAGTTAATGAGGTTGGAGGAAAAGGACACTGAGAACCACCCTTCCAGAGAAGCGCTTTCCTCCCAGTTGTCTCAAATGTGCTACCACCGAGTCATTTCTTCTAGCATGTTCCTTCCCAATATAGAACTCCTGGCAGGGGTAGTGTCATCATCTCTGAAGACATGGGAACAAGCCAGTCCACTGGGCACAGAAGAGCAAGAAGAAAGAAGGCTGAGAGGAGAGACAGCAACAGCCCTGGATCGACTGGGAATGAAAACATCAAAAGAGCATCAGGTCTCTGGAAGGAGCCCCAAGATGCTGACAGGAATGGTGCCTTGTAGAGATGGAGAAGTACAAAAGGATGACCAAAGCAACTTTTCATTAGCATCTTTTGATAGCATTTGAATTTGGCATCAGCCACATGGATTACCTAATCAAAAAATACTAGCAACCTAGACATTGAGGCACAGATTTGTGAAGCCAGTAGAAGGAAGGCTGAGGGAGGATTGTGAGCTATAGGCTAACCTGGGCTACACAGCAAGAACCCATCTCAAAGCAAAATAAAACAAGATAAGGATTTAGAGAACCAGGAAGGGAGGAACAATGTTCTGTCCCCATAAATCTTCAACCATTCTGACAGGAGCTCCCAGAAAGCTCATGCACAGTCGAGAGTCAAGGTCAGAGACTGCACACCCCAAGAGCTCATTAGCTGCCTCTGGGAACCATTCAGGGAGGGCACAGATTCCCTGTCAGCACCTCTTCCACACAGAGGTGTGAAGTCCACAGTGAACAGAACAGAAATGGAATATCTTCATCTTACTGCTAGACACTGACAAGCTATTTCTGCTCCATCAGGCAGAACCCAGCAAAAAGCCAAGGAAGAAAATCCTGTCCCAGGACCTGCCATGAAGCAAACCACACAGGCTTTCCCTGAAGGTTGGGAAGATCGTGGACATTTCCCAAGAAAGCATCTAAATCACTGTCATTGTCCCCAAACATCACCAAGCACCATCCACCAATTTTGCCCTTTAAAATGTCACTACATTTTGTGTGTGGGGGGATTGTTTGTTTTTAGTTTATTTCCTTGATAGTGTTTTGAAATAGGGTCTTATTCTATAGCTATGACTGACTTCAAACTTAATATAAAACTGCCCTCAAACTTGCTGCAATCCTCCTGTCTCTGCTTCCCAAGTGTTACGGTTACAAGTGAGTGCCACTACACCCAACTAAAGGTCACTAGATCTTGCAGTTGGAAGATGTTAAGTTGAATTATGCCCCCTCCAAAGCCAACTGAGGTTCTAACCCCAGAATCTCTTGGGGTGAACTTATTTGGAAAAGGGTAGTCATAGATGTGGTTGGTTGAGACCACAGTGGAATACCATGGACCCTAAATTCAGTCCAACTGATGTCCATTTAAGAGAAGACCCAGAGACAAGAGAAGATAACTGTGTGATCATAGAAGCAGAGGCTGGAGTGCTTCAGCTATAAGGGAAGGATACCTGGGCTCAGCAGCAACCACTAGAAACTGAAAGACCAGGTCATCTCCCTCTGAGTTCCAGAAAAGGAACCAGCCTTGCTCATGCCTCAACTCTGGAATTCTGATCTACAAACTTCTGAGGGAATACATTTATCTTTTTTAAGACACCCAGTTTGTGGCACTTTGTTACAGCTAGGTGCACCAGGAGGCTGACACAGCCCATCACTTGGCTTTCCTTCCCAGCCACCCATGCCTGAACTCTTCTGCACAATGGTCAGCTGCCAGCTAGCTGCTATCTCTAATCAGAGAAAACCAATTCAGTGTCCATCTCAGCAGCACGACTTCCCATCTTGCAAGGCTCTGACTGAAATAAACAGCCCCACAGCAAATATGTTTTGAGCACTAACTACAAGCTAGTCACTATTCTGGTCCTGTTGATGCAAGCAGTGAAAATGAAAAGATAATAAAAAATATTCTCAAAGAAACAAAGTCATTTCTAATACAGATAAAGAATAGTACAATATGCTGCAGGAAGTGGACTGGGGACCAGGGCAAATAGGAAGATCATTTTGACCATTAGGGAAGATCTCATTTAACATGTGATATAGGAGTGGTGACCTGAATGACAGGGAGGTGGCTACTACAGGGAAATCTGGAGGGAGGAACAACCAGTGTACAGGCTCTGTGGCACAGCGAATGAGGCACGCTTAAAGAGGGATCTCTGGGAGTGACTGGGTAGCTGCTGACACTGGAGAAACAGGTGAGATCAGTCAGTACCTGTGTCACTACCTGGCAGCCCAGAGAAAGTTCATCCTGAGAGACCGTGGCATTCTCCAAACTGCAGCCTTTCCAACTGTACTGTTTGTCCTTTGCTTCTTGGGACCTTACCAATAACAGTTCTGAATGTTCTGTAATTCTGGCCATCGAGATGTTCCTGGCTCACCAGCCCTAATTCCTGCACCTCAGTGAGTACTCTGCGTGGCTTCCTGTGACCTTCATGAAAAGAACACAGTCTCTGAGGCACGCAGCAAACAAAACCTTCCAGGCCAGACCTTGGCTTTGATACACGAGCCCAAGACTGTCTTGGCCTTCAGTCTGGCCTGAACCACTGGCCTGCAGAGACAGACACAAGGCAGACCCCAGCAGTCCTGTGGTGATGCCCGGATTTAGAGAATGGGATAAAAAGCTGTTCTTCCCTAACAAGAACAGCTGTGTATGCTAAAAATAGAAAAAAAAAGTGCCACGAAACCTCAAACAATGCCGTTTACAAAATCTAGGTGAGACCAGCAGAGCCAGCAGCAGCTGCCTGGATTTTTATGTTTCTCTTCCAGGTGGGAGATGAGGAGAAATCGTTGGTGCACGTATCCCTGGAACGTCTGTGCTATCTTGCGTCATAACTGAGGACACCTGGCCTGTTTGGAAACACTGGGCACTTGAGCAAAGATGCTCTGCAAGGCACTTCCTACTGGCTTTCTCAAAGCCTAGAAACAAATCTGAGTTGCCACAGAGTGTGTAGGGAGTGGTAACAGTATGGTGAGCCGGCTGGCTGGTCAGCCAGGCTGACTGTCAGTCAGGCAAGGAAGGCAGAGAAGGATGCTCCACTCAGTACCACCCCCAGCCCAGCAGGAGGCAACATCCACTCAGACCCATCTACTGTCCTTGGGTGGTGAGGTACTATACGGTCAGCACTTGTAGCAACCAAGTTATTGTGAAGCTTTCTTTGCCTCCAAAGTTAAGTGGCCATGGACAAGTGAGTCTTGGTTTCCTCATCAGGAGGAATGCCATCTGTCACTCCCGAATTAATGAGGATGAACTAAGAGCTCCTGTTGAAAGTACTTTGTAAGCTACCAAAGCAAGAGGACACGGTGGCAGTAGAAGCTACACTGCTACTGCTGTTCCTTCCTGAAGTGCTGTCATTCTGCTTTTGATTCCTCTTTTTTGACTGGGTTTTGTTATACAGCCCAGGCTGGTCTTGAACTCATGATACCTGTGCCTCAGCTTCTGGGGTGCTAATATTACAAGCCTATGCCCCTGTACCTGGCTTTTGATATTTCATTTTTTTAGGCATTGTTTAGACATTATTTAATGTTGGGTCTGTATGTGAGTGTAAGTGTTTGAGGAGACAAGAAGAGAGTGTCAGATTCTGAGGAGACAAGGTTACAGGTGGCTGTGAGTCAGCTAAGGTGGGTGCTGGGAACTGAACTGTGGTCCTCGGCAAGAGCAGAACATGCTCTTAACTGGAGAGCCTTCTCTCAGTCCCCTCACATTTCTTTTAACCTCCTGTGAAAGGAATGCAGAGAAGGGAGGGAAGGAAAGAAAGCCAGGTATCCAGGTATACCCGCCGCCAGGTATCCACATGACTTGCCCATTCTATAGTTTCCCTGGGGAAGGGGCTCTCCTAAAGGCAGCTCCCTCAGCACCATTTGGGGGCACTATAAAACAACTTACCTTTGAAGAAACAACCATTGCCTTGAAGGTAAAAATGCAGTTAGCATCTGTAGAGATACCTCACTCCAGTTTCTCTAAGACTTCTGATATGCCCATCTCACTGCTTATACTTGTGACATTCTCAAAAAAAAAATCCACTCCACATGATCTGATACAGACCACCAAAAGCCAACCATTGCAAGGAACTTGTGGAACGCAACAGAGACTGAGATAGCCAGCCCATCATCACCAACCAAGAAGTCACCAGTGTTTGAGGAGGAAAGAAAATCTCCGGTGTCAACTTTTTCCATGGAGCCCACCTAATCAGCTTATCTGCCATCTTGGTCTTCAAAGGCCTATTTATCCCTATTTCTGACCACAGTGTGGGAAAGAGGGAAGGGACGAGGCTCCGGAGCCTCTCTGCTCCTGTCGCGGAGTTCGTGCTGTGCGTCTGCCCTGCTTTCACGATCAGGGAGGAGGCAGAACGGGATGAATCAGAACCTCAGCATCGGGTTACAGGCTGGATCCCAGCCTGGGGAGGGCAGCCCGACTTGACAGCTGCCAGCTCACCTCTACCTCTGACTCACCACCCGGACAGCTCCACGTCGGGGACCCAGCCCGCGCCAGCGCACCTGTGCCGGCAGAGCCGCGCTCCCGCTCACGCTGTAGGTGTAGCATTTGGCCGAGCCTCCTTCCTCCACCCTGTCACCTTCCCACGTCTCAACCCGCAACTCGGGGGAGACGCAGACCAGGGCAAGGCTGGGTCGGCTTGTCCCACATCCTAGAAGCTGCTGCGGTGCCCGAGCCTTCCCTGGCGGCCCCGTGCAGCCGTGGCCTCAGACCATCTCGCGGCCCCCGGCGGGCCCCGCACTCAGGTTGGCGGAGTGACAGCCCTGCCCGCCGCACCGACCGTCCAGCCGACCCGCCCACGCCGCTGGCGACCCCCTCATCACGCTTCCTCACCCGTCCCCGCGCAGCCACGCCGCCTGGACCCTCGAGAACGCAGCCCCGCAGCCCGGGGCCCTCTCACCGCGGCGGCCCGCGGGACCGGGCAAGGGGCGGACACGCCGTCGGGTCCGCAGCTGCCGCGAATGCGCCGCGCTCGACGAGCCGTCCCCCTGTCCCTTCTGAGGCGCGGCGGAGCGAGCTGTCAATCAGAGGGGCTCTCCCCGCCCCTTAGGCACCACGTGACGCGCGGAGCAGCCGGGTCCTTTGGAGGCGCTGTCAGTCATCCGGGAACGCCCCTCCCAACCCCGCCCCCCATCCCGCGTGACGCGCGAGCTGCGGGGTTCTCCCGAGCCCCGGAGTGAGCGGGGCGCCCCGCCTCTGGAGCACCACGTGACACGCCAGAGAGCAGTCGGGTCCTTCTGAAGCTACAAGAGAGAGCGAGCTGTCACTTTGCGGGGAGCGCCCCGCCTCCCTCGGCTCCTGGACGCAGGCGCAGGAGCGCCCCTTCGTCCCGGTGCAGCCTGACAGCCGCGCGGGTTCGCTGCGGAACAGAGTTCCTGCAGGGGAATGACCAGGGCGGGGCTTTTTTGCGCGCAAAAGTGGTTTAGGAAAGGGAAAAGCTCCTCCAGGTCAGGTTCAGGTCACTTCCTGACCCTGCCTGGGTAGTAGAGTCCTAGCGAAGATCCCCTGGACCGACACGCCTTTGAAAGCGCGGGTGGCAGGCTAAGTCCGTTTGTCTTCTGAAAGGCGTGTCTTAAAAGGCCGGTAGATTTGGCTCTTTTCATAAACGGCAATAAACACAACGTCCAGCCATACAGCTTCTCCCACATCTCTTCATCAGGGAAACACAAAGAGGCTGGGGGTGGAGCTCAGTGTCGGATCACTGGCCCAGCTTGGCCAAGGTCCTGGCTCCCATGCCCAGTGCCAGGAAGGAAGAGAAAAAGAAAACCAAGGCCGATCTCCAGGGATCTTCTGAAGCCACGAATGTTAGGCAGTGGGACTGGAGTTCGGCTACTCAGGAAGATGATGTAGGTAGTGTAGCCAAGCGCTGGCCCCTTTGCTAATGGCGGATGTGAACATCTGTTCCGCTAAGACTTCTTAGGAAAATTTAAGAGCGAAGAAAAGATTGAGAGCTGCCGTTCCTGGAGAGTTTGGAACCTTCAAGGTGCACGTAGCCATCCCAGGAGAAGCTAGACCTCCTGGTGAGAGCTTAGTGCCAGCGTTGGAGGTGGGAGGGTAGGTTGTAGCCTTCATGCTTGTGAGGACGCTAAGATAGGTAGGTGCTCAGAAAACTTGCAGGATGGAAGAGGACGGTTGCCTGGGTTGCAGTTCCCTGCTTCCATGAAGGAAGCTGGCAATAGGTACCAACTCCTGCAGCCTTGACCTCACATGGACAGCTGTTGGGGAGAACTGGAATAAATCATTGAGGGTCATATGCCATATGAGAGACATCATTCTTTCTCAAGAGATTCAGCAGCACCCTGCTTGCCTTCCACGCAGGCCTCTGACCTCAGGAAGTTGGACAGAGGCAGATGACATGACATTTTGAAATGAGGAAGAACGTTCTGCAAGCCACAGACCAGTGAACTTGGTATCACCCTGGGAAGCATTCGGGGCAGATGGCTCAGAAAACATCTGTGACCCCTCTAAAAATGAAGCCCCGAGACGTGATAGGCAAGGAGAACGAAAGGGACTGAGGCTGCATTCTCTGGCAGCCAGGATGCTCCTTTTCAGGTAAACATCCTTGAGTCTGCAGATAGGTTATCCATTTTATCAGACTACGGTACCATAGACCTTTCCCGGTTGCCACACGTGGCACTAACAAAATGTCTGCATCTTCAAAAGACCCTTGTTTCTTCATGCTATCATTTACACTCCGGTGTTAACTACTCCATGGGCTTTTCAAGAGGATCATGGGAATATCCTAAAAGGGAGATCTGTCCAATCATAACTCAGGAGGGGAAAAGAGTCACCATACCTCATAAATGATCATAAGATCAGCTGGACAGTGGTGGCACACACCTTTAATCCCAGCACTCGGGAAGCAGAGGCAGGCTTTGAGTTTGAGGCCAGCCTGGTCTACAGAGCTAGTTCCAGGAGAGCCAAGGCTACACAAAGAAAGCCTGTCTCAAAAGGAACAACTAATAATAACAATCATAAATTTTCCCTTTAGGAAATTCACAATGCAGACCCACTGGGGTGGCTTCTTTCTTTGGGACAGCCCACTCCAATCTTTGCTTTGCTGAAAACATTTTTCTTTAAACTGTCCATGTCTCCCAACTAAATTCTTTCCTTTGAGAAGACAAGAATAGAGAGAGCCTTGTAACAGCAACAAAGTCAAAGACCCCGTGATGGCTAGTTTGCTTTATTTCCTGTTGTGAACATACAGATAAAGGGGTGTGGTGGGAATACCATCTCCAGCCAAAGGGGGCATGGCTAGCCTTGGTTGTCAGCCTGCTTGGGTCTGAGATCAACTGAGAGTCAAGCCTCTGGCCAGGTATGAGAGTGTTTCCTGGAGGATTTACTTAGGGGGGAAGCCCCGCCCCCCAGGGTGGGTGGCATCTTCTGCTGGGAGACCCAAAGAGGCAGAGTGCAAAGCAGTGCTTCCTTGGCCTACCACCTTTGCCCCTTGCTGGTGAGCACATCTATGGCATTGCTGCCACCAGCCTTTGGCGACATCAGAACCCAGCTTCTTTGGCCTTCTAACATGGACTGAAGACCATCAGCCTTCAGGGGCACACCGGGACAGCTAAGCCAACCAAGTTCTCACACTCACCAGTTTGCAGGTGGCCATTGTTGGATGCCCAGGCATTATCATGCAGGGCTGCCTCATATACCTCTTTTGTAGCACATATTCTGTTCTGCTCCCCTGAAGAACCCTCACTGATAGATCAGACCTGCCTGGATTCTCCTCCTTATAAGCAAGAAACTCAATTCAAATTGTCCTTTTGAAGAGGGATCTGTGGATTTCTGTGACTAGATAGCTCTGAGGCAGGCCCAGCAGGATCTGGGGGTGCAAAAAAATGTCACTAGAATTTATTTCTTCCTGGCCTGCCTGTGCTAGCTAGTTTTATGTCAGTATGACACAGCTGGAGTCATTTGGGAAAAGGGAATCTTGGCTGAGATGTCCCCACCAGACTGGCCTGTGGGGTATCTTTTGGGTTGATGTGAGAGGGCCCACCTCATTGTGACACCCCTCACCCCAGGCAGGAGCGATAAAACAGTAGGCTGAGCAACCCGTGAGGAGCAGGCCAGGAGGAATCAGCACTCCGCTGGGGTTTCTGCCTCCAGGTTTCTGCCCTGACTTCCTTCAGTGATGGACTGTGTCTGTCACAGCAACAGAAACCCTAGCCAAGATACTGCCTAGAATGACTTCCTTCTCGGATTAGGTACTTTTCACAGAATGGCCTCGAGCAGTTCCACGATTATCTCTATATATACTTATACTCAGTGGCCCAGTGGACAAAAGGGTTTTTTTTTTTTTTTTTGATTCTTCCAGCAAAATCCCAGAATTTGGGAGTGCGCCATCCTTAGAGCTAGTCTCTGAGGCCAGTTTACCAAGATAACTAACTGGATTGGACAAATCTGAAGAGCAGGCTGGGCCAGCCCCATCATGCCAACTGGTACAAGGAAAAGGTGACTTCCAGGACACAGAAATGCTTTTGCCAGAAGAGCGGGAAGCAACAGGTATCCAGGACAGAGCACTTGCCAAGGTCTCAACATACCTCCTGCCTTCTGTGGAGTTTGCTTCATGGGGAGGAAAAGAATCGTGTAAATGAGTGGAAAATGGAGGACCAGGGGAGAGAGGCTGCAGGGAAGAGGACGGGATGAAATGCGACAGGAGTACAACTGGGGAGGAGTTCTACAGGGGACCGGGCACGGGAGCTCTTCAGTTAGTCTTGAGAGACATGGCCGTGAGTGGGCCGTGCAGGGAAGAGCAGCAAGGATAGGCCCAGCTTCAGGAGCAGCTCCAGGCACACGTGGTGAGCCAAACACTGCTCTCCTAAGTACCTGAGCTGCTAAGCACCCATACTACCAAGTACCCAATCCACCCAGCAAGCTCCTGTTTCACCCAGCCCTCTACCTACCAAGCACCTAGGTCACTCCTAGCAGGCTCTGCCCACAGGTGAGGTGAAGTGCCCAAAACAAAAGATTTGAGGAACACATTGCCCCACTTCGGGTTTTGACTTCCGGGGCCTTGCTCAACACTGTGGGGTGGGGTGGGGTGTTTCAGTCATCAGGTCTTCCTAATCTGGCTGTTGACAGACTCATCCCCACAAACTAAGAGGAAAATGTCCAACAACCCAGGCAGCTTTCCAGAACACATCTCTGCTTCCCCAGGGTGCTGCCTTAGGGGCTCTGCCTCTCCAGCATTTGCTTAAGGAGGATACAAATCTTAATGGCGAGATGGGTTCTCGTCAAGAGAATACCCTGCTGCAAGCCCAGGCCACAAGGCAGATTATCACTGCTTCCTGTACCTCCCCGAGAGTGGAGCACAGCAGCCCTGGCTTGGCGGAGGCTACTTTTGTGTGTTTTTGACAGGAATGCAATGAGCATTCTTGGTGCTTCGCCTCTATGTAACACCGTGTTCTGTGACTTACGCTGCCGCCCGTGTGTGCTTTCCTTCTCATTACTTCAGACTATTTCTACTGTACACATTTATCTTCCCTGTACGTCAGGAACATGTAGGTTCTGTCAAGTGTGAGGCTCTTCGGGGCAGTACTGTAGGCGAGCATACGCTGACGTTTATCAAGTCCTGTCTTGTCCCGGCAGCAAAGAGTGTGGGGAATCTTGAATCCGTTTCTCATTGCAGCCCTTTTGGGGGGATCATGACCAGTACTTCACTGTGGCCTGAGTTTGACTAATGCAAATGAGAAACAGTGTGTTTTGGAGTGTCTCTTCTGAAATAACCTATTCAAGTGTTTTGCCAGTTGTTTTGTTGGGTTTCTTATATTTCCAACGATTCATTTAAAAATAGGCTCCGGACTGGTGAGATGGCTCAAAGGTGAAGGTGCCTCCTGCCAAGCCCGATGACCCGAGTTCAAGCTCTGGGTTCCACATGGTGGATGGAGAGGACCAACTCTCACAAGCTGTTCTCTGAGCTACACAAAGATATGCAAATATATATATTTTTAACGGGCTTGGTAGAGCTCATGCCCAGCATGGGTAAACCCCTCGGTTCCATCTCCCACGTGCCCCTCCCAGTAAAAACCACTATGTAGTCATGGGCTAAAAACACTTAAAGGGGTTTTTTAATGCCAGTAAGCACATGAAGAAAATGTCCAACCTCATTAGCCATCTGAGAAACTCAAGCCCAGTGCAGTGGGAGTCCATCACCCCAGCCAGATGGCAATAATGAAGACAACAAATAGATGCTGGTGAGGGTGTGGACAACAAACCTGACCTGCGGTAATGGTGCATACCTTTAATCCCAGCACTCTAAAAGCAGAGTCTGAAGCCAATGTGGTCTACAGAGAGAGTTCCTGGACAGCCAGGGCTACCCAGAGAAACCTTGTCTCAAAAAAGAATAAATAAACAAAAAGCTTAGTTCAGATTCGAAGAACATTTGCTGATGGAACCTGCCCCAGAAACTGCATCTCTTTCCTGCCGGCATTTCTAAGAGGACATTGTTTTTTACTTCAGAGGTTCCTGGCTTTCAGAGTGGCTCACAGGACCAAGAGGAGGGGCCTGTCACTCTCCCTTTTCTTGTGAAAGACTTGGTAATGGGTCCAAAGGGTGGGCACACGGGGGAGGAAAACGCCCTTTCCTTCTTCCTCCTAAACTCTGGGCTGGAGCCCTGGAACAAAGACAGACTGCCAGGAGAAAAACAGGCAGGCATTTACCTCCATACACTTCACTGGACACATGGAGGAAGCCCAGGAAAGGCTTCAAATCCAGCCCCTCTGACACTGTCAACCAAGAATACATCTGCGAAGAGCAGGATGAAGCAGGTTTAGGGTCGCGGCAGTGGATCGAGCAGGTCAATTATATTCTCAGCACTTCACAGGATGCTCCTTTGCCCTCTCCTGGGTGAAGGAGGCTGAAGTCTCCAGTCAGAGCTGGGGAGGCAGAGAAAGCTTTCCCATAACTTTTGGCTCACTTGGAGTTAGAGGTGTATTTTGGGGTGACATGTTCTGATTTCTCTGAGGTATCTTAGGAAAGCAGTAGGCCTGTCTGGCATTCCTTACTGGGTCCCTGGTTCTGTGAAGTCCTGTCTTTAAGTTCTCTGTAACTAAAGACTGTTAGTGCAATGATTCTTATCATTTCTTACATATTCTGTGGCTCTTCTTAGATAGGGTTTTGTTCTGTATCCTAAGCGCTGGGATTATGTTAGGGAGCCACATTACTGGCTGCCAATGTTTCTTGGCCACGGACATCAGACAGAAAGATGGATCTATAATGTACAAGTTTAGCTGACTTCTCCCTCCCCTGAAAGCCATTTTCTGTTTATTAAGCAGACCATCTTGGCATTCCTGATGACCTACACGTGTCTGCCTTCTAGATTCACCTCTGAGCCACTGCACACTGCCTGCCTGTCTTTTAGATTCATCTCTGAGCCACTGCACACTGCCCGTCTGCCTTCTAGATTCGCCTCTGAGCCACTGCATGACTTTTCCTGGCCAGACATGAACAAGCATCTGTTCACCTAGATAGTGTACCAACCCCAGACCAAAGAAATGACTCTGTCGGTGGCTGTGGGGGGACACAATCCAACAGCCACCAGCAGCCCCAGGTTCCCTTCCTGTTTGGGGCTTTCAACGCAAGGATCCTAGACTTGGCTGTGGGAAAGAATTTCAGGATGAGCCAAACAGAAGCCAAGTTAGTGAGTTTATTAAGTATTGAGACAGTCACAGAAGAGAAGCATAGTACACAATCTCAGGACAGGTGTGTGGGCTTCTCCAGAAAATCATGCTTAGGTGTCTCCACAATGGCCACACTTATGAACCTTCAGTCTTTTAAGTTATGTTCCTCAAAAGATATAGTTTACAAAATTTCAAGATTAAGAAAAGGTTAAAATTTAGTAAAGGGTTGAGATGACCTGGAACTTCAGCTCCTCTTACCTTCACTTTCCAAGTGAAGGAATTACAGACGTGACCATCATGACCACTACCATACCCGGGCTTCTACAGTGCTGGGGAGGGAACCCAAGGCTTCACGGGAAGTTTGAGGTTAGCCTGCGCTACGTGAGATCCTACCTCAAAAAACATAGACAAACACCGTAAATGTTAAGTAAAATATATGAATTGGTAACTTTTTAAACATTTATTTTTATGTATATGAGTGTTTTGGATGCATATGTGTGTGTGTGTGTGTACCATGTGCCCTCAAAGGTCAGAAGGCGGTGTCAAACTCCCTGGAATTGGGAGTACAGACGGTTTGTGAGCTGTCATATGAGGTCTTCTGCAAAAGCAGCCCGTGCTATTAACACTAAGCCATCTCTCCAGCCAGCTCCAAGGTTAATTATATTTTAATCTCATGTGCGTGTAGGTGCATGTGTGCGTGTGTATGTGTGCGTGCAAGTGTGCTCAAGCTTTTGTTATTCATCTAGGCTGGATATTTAAGGTCACAGTCACAAACAACCCAGCCATGAGTGTGCAGTTTATTTCCTGTTTTTCACATCCTGTCTGCGTTGTCTGGAGGAAAGCACACCATCTCTGTAGGCAGTGTTGGCTTTATCAATCACGCTGATGTTTCTTGACTCTCAGTCAACAGGAAAGGTCATTAGATCCCAGGGCGGGGGGTTTCTTTCCTTTCCCATGTCTCTTAATGTCCCTGTCTTTCTATTCAGTTCTATTCAAGTCCATTTCAGTGAACCGATGAGTTCATGCGTTATGGGTTACTTACAGGGGTACGGGTGACTGAGGCGGCACCTATACTGAAAAGTTCACCCTAACATGAGAAAACACGGTGGAAGGCTGCCTCACTGGAGCCTCTGACACAGCCTGCAAGGCTCCAGAAAGTCTCCTCTGGCCAGCAACAGTGTACTGCCTATATGATCTGGGGGGCTTCCTAGGTCTTGAGAGTTTCCTGAATCTTCCTTTCCCTCTAAGAGCAAATGATCCCCACTGAGGAAATTGCTACACAGGGCAGGCCGAGCAAGAGTTGACTGAAAGATGGGTACCATCTTGAATATACAGATGTACAAGATAAAACCATAAAGGGGGCTGGAGAAACCAGCTAGTCTGTTAAGAGCACTGGCTGTGCTCTTCCAGAAGATCCGGGTTTGATTTCCTAGCACCCATAAGGCAATTCAAACGGTTAACGCCAGTTCTAGGGTTTCTAATGCTCTCTTCTGGCCTCCTCAAGCACTGAATGCATGTGGTGCACGGATATAAACGGAGGCAAAATACCCATAGACATAAAAATAAAGTTAAATTTTAAAAAGATATAACCATAAAAACTTAACGAAACTATGCATTTTTTTTCAAGATGGCATTACTATGTAGTCTAAAATGGTCTCAAACTCAGGATCCTCCTGCCCCAGTCTTACTAGTGCTGGGATGTAGACGTGCGCCTAGCTTTAAACGCTGTACTTTTGGGTAAGTTAACTTAATGCACCCTTACTTCCAAAAGTCTGGCTCGAATGACAATTTCTGGACGCGGGGACGGGAAACTCCGCGAAGTTGGGCTAGATCCCTGCGCTTTCATTATAGCCTTTTCCAATCTTACAGCACATCCCGCCAGTTTAACTACCAAACACTTCTCTGCCCTGAACAAACTGTGTAACAAATGGTGCCAAGTCTGTCAGGGGACCCAAGGGGATAAAACACACCTTTCTACCTCTGCAAATCTCAGGGCCGTCATCAGGAAGGGGTTGCAACGGTGCTCCAGCAACCAGAGCGTGGAGCTGTGCAGGCCCGAACCCAGGCGCACCGTCCCCAATCCAGGGCACTTCCACGGGCACCCAAACGCCCTCAGGGTCAGCAGCTTACACTCCCGTGTGTCCGTCCTCCATCTCTGTAGTTCTCCATCCTCCACCTGGCACAGGCCAGTCTTGAGAGAGGATCTGAGTCTCCACTTGCTAGATCTATGATGCCATGGGAAGCGTTTTCACGTGAAGTCGCACGAATCGCAACGCAGCGTGGCCCTCGCGGCGGCCCGTAGGCGCCGGCTTTTCTCTTCCGGGCCACCTTTTTCGGGGCTCTTGGTTCAGCAGTCTTGCCGTAAGTGCTGTCTCTGCTCCAAAAACCGCTAGGTTTTTGGAAGATCGGTAGCGGAAGAAACCGCCAGTGTCCTCGCGAACCTTTTCCCGGAAGCCCCGGGTGTCGCAGCCGGAAGTACGCAGGAGCTGCGCCTTGACCTCGCCGTGTCCAGTTCCGGGGTCGTTCCATTCCGCTGTCCAGGCCGTGGCGTTGGGCTCCCGCTTCTGCTGGGCTGCTGCCTCCGGTATACCGGCCCGGCCGGACCGAGCCGAGCGGAACCGAGCGGATCCGGGTCCACTCGGCCCGGCCATGAGCGCGGTCGCATGATGCGTCGCCGCCCGCGCCGCTGCAGCCACCGGCCGCGAGGAGCCGCAGCACTGGGCGACCCCGCCCGGGCCTCGGGTGAGTGCAGTGCGTAAGGCGGTCCGGACCGCGACCCCAGGCTGTGTTCCCCGCGGCCTCCTCGCCGCAATTCCCTTAGGGGTCTCCTGCCTTTTCTGCCGATCCCGCAGAATCGGACCCCGTTTGCACCCGCAGCCTTTCGCCTGACCTTGGGCGCGACAGCCCGCTCCGGAGCCCAGTGTTCTCTGTGGCTAATGTCAGGGTTGTCATAAAGTGCTGACACCCGTCAGTGAGCTCTTAAGTTTTCGTAGGCATGCTTCGTCGCACGTCTGTCTTATCCAATCCTATCCCTCCCCCCTTTAACGGGGCTCTCATTCTTTGTCGGTCCCCCCCTCCACCGCCCCCAACCCCTGTCCATGGTGTTAAGGGAGTAGTTACCCGGGAAGGGCATCTTGGACAAGCAGGCTAGCTTTCAGAGTAACAAGGTTCAACTCTTCCGCGCTGTCATCACTTCTAGAACTAAGTCCCCTCTAGCTATTAAATAGGCGCATTTTATTAGCTCGTGAACAACCAGTTTATTGTGGCAATTAAGCTGGAGTAATGAAAGCCGCAGCTGAGGCCTCTATAGCGGCTTACAAGCGCAGCCCAAACTCAAGCTACAGTCTCCTTCGCAGTCCTCTTGTTGACTGCATTTGTGCTTATTTTACTGGCTCAGACAGCGGGTCATCTCCATTCCTTCCTACATCTTTCCCAGCTGCCCGTCAGGACAATGTTATTTCCAATGTTGTTTACAACTGTCACTTACCTAAAGTTATGCTTTTAAAAGATACCTTGTTAAACTTGCACTTGCTGCAGAATGGGTTGGCATGAAAGGCTCTTGGGGTATTTTACAAAATGGGCTAATGGGAGTGTGAACAAAATTTCATTTTTTGAACGTTGCACAAGATAGACAGGCTGGAGGTGTGGAACTTGGATTGTGTACTTTGTAGAGTCACTGGTAGGGTACACTGGCTTCTGAATTGAGAGCAGGAGAGGACAACAGTGAGTGAAGAGGAAATTTCCCTCGGAATTTGTTCCCAACCATTGACTCAGGTGTCAAATTAGAACTCTTCAGCTGGACATAGTGGGCGTTCACCTTTAGTCCTGGCACTTGAGAGGTAGAGGCAGGTGAATCTCTATGAGTCTGAGGCCAGTCTGGTGTACGAGCGAGTTCTAGGACAGCCACGGCTACACAGAGAAACCCTCTCTCGAAAAACAAAAATAAAAACTCAAATTAGAACTCTGTAGCCCTGCTAATTGACCTGCCTTAAAGCCAAGCCCTTTCCAAGAATGGAAAAGTAGGCATGTGTAGCCCCCAGCATCCAAGACTTAGAGGCAGAGATGAGAGGATCAAAAGTTTGGGTCTACCTCAAGCAAAACAAAACACGATGGAAAAATATTAGTGTTACGGGAATGGCCCTTGGTCCAAAAGTCTATGTGAAGCTTTAAGAGTGATTTTGACTAGTCAAAAGTATGAACGGGATTTTATATTCTTTTTTTTTTTTAATATTTATTTATTTATTATGTATACAATATTCTGTCTGTGTGTATGTCTGCAGGCCAGAAGAGGGCACCAGACCTCATTCCAGATGGTTGTGAGCCACCATGTGGTTGCCGGGAATTGAACTCAGGACCTTTGGAAGAGCAGACAATGCTCTTAACCACTGAGCCATCTCTCCAGCCCCGGGGATTTTATATTCTTAATGAAATTATTACTTGCTTGCTTGAACTTCAGTGATGTAAAACGACATGATAACAGTAATAACCCGAGGGAATGAGACTAGAAGTTAGTCCCTACTAAAGTAACGTCTGTGGTCCAGTGGACGTGGTTTTGCTGTCCACTCCAGCACGCCTAGCTTCAGTCCCCACTGGGCAACGACATGGGATGGTTTTCTTTCGTTTGTTTGTTTGTTTGTTTTTCCCGAGACAGGCTGTCCTGGCGCTTGCACTGTAAACCAGGCTGGCCTCTCTCACAGAGATCCACCTGCCTCTGCCTCCCGAGCACTGGGATTAAAGGTGTGCGCCACTACTGCCTGGCATTTGATAATTTTCTAAAGGTAGCTTTTGAGGGACATTTCTTAAAAGTAACGCTTTGATCATAAAAGTGACATATTTTTAAAAATACAATTTATTTTATGTGCGTGCGTGTGTGTATCTGCCCCATGTGTGCATGCAGGTGCCTGCAGAGGCCAGAAGAGAGCATCAGATACCATGGAGCTGGAGTTACAGGCAGTTGTGAGTGACTAATGGTGGGTGCTAGGAACTTAACTCAAGTCCTCTGCAAGAGTAGCATGTGCTCTTACCACTGAGCCATCTCTCCAGACTGTACACACTTTCTAAAGAGCACAAGAGCGGAACTCAGAAAATCAAAACTCATTTCCAGGGCAGGGTGAACACTGACACCTTACTGTGGGAGTAACAGCTGAGGAGAGTTTAAGTCCACTGTTAATATTGCTGAGTTACAAATTTTAGGGGAACAGCCCTGCTTTTCACACTGCACGTTGAGGTAGTGTTTTCCAAAACCACCCACTTGGTCATGGTTCATAGGAAGGATAATGCTCAGTTGGTTTATTATAGGAAAGGCTGCAAATTAAAGTTAGCCAAGAGAAAAGAATGGAATCCAGGGAAGTCTCAGATATCAGCATCTACCCTCCTCTGTGGTCCCCAGTTCCCTGATATTGCTGGATGACATTGCTAACCCAGGCCTCCTCTGATGAGAGGTATGATTGGTTAATGGAGCAGTGGGCAGCCTTCCTTCCAGTTGGATGGACCCTGTGACACCCAGAGCCTCACAGGACATCACATTGTTAGGTTTTTGTTTAACTCTTCCTACTTGAAAATGTAGCTCTTTGCTTTATAACTAATGGCTGCCCTTCTAAATCATGGAGGAGGCAAAGGTCAGTGGGAGAGTTGTCAATTCCAGCTCCCTTCTATCTAAAAAAGTCTCTGGAGTAGGGTGTGGTAGTGTGGCTGTTGTCCTGGCTCCAGAGCCTGAGACAGGATTGCCTGGGCCCAGGAGTTTGAGCTAGCCTGAGCAACACAGCAGGTCTTGGTCTGGCTTCTTGGTTCCCTGTGCTCTGTTTTTGCTGCTGTCTGCAAAGACTTGTCTTGCTGCTCCGAGCCCTGCTTACTGCTGAACTCCATTCCTGTAAACGTGTCATAGAATTCTGCTGCTTCTTGAATGACATCCAGACTGTGTCTTATTGGCACAGCACCTGGTCATTTAAAAATACTGTATTCAATCATGGCTTGAAGATGGTGAATGGAAATCAGTGAATGAACACTTGTGCTAGGCAGAGAGAATGAATGTGAATTTTAATTGGAGGAAGGAACAGAAGCCCAGAGGAGTAACTTGTGGGAGAAGTGGAAGGACTGAGCCTTGACAAGTCTGGAGGAAAGTTCAGTAAAGCAGCCGTGGAGGAATATGGACCAGATGGATTTGGGGAATGGAACTGAGATTTTGAGTTATAATTGAGATCTTGCTCTGGTCTCCTTGTCATCTCTGGGGAAAGAATTCAGATGAGACATATTATAGTGTCATTATGGAGGGAAATGCAGTGTGACAATGACCAGAGAGCTGGTCATACTGCCCCACATAGGCAGGCTTCATGCTATGCTCCTGAAGTCTCTGGGACAGACAGCTTTCCTGAGAGGTGCCTTCCTGTGCAGGTGATTGACAGGCCAGTGGATTAATCCTTAAGGGACAGGCAAGGTTCATCTTCTATCATTACCAAGAAGCTAGGGAGAAATCCTAGGATCTTTCTGGCAGTTCAGAAAGTCCTGTCTCCACCCAGGGCCAGTGATAACAACTCAGATTCCATTCTACCAGATCCAAGTCCTGCGGCTTCAGCTCCTGGTTTTCCAAGCTGCTGATTGTGAAGGGTGGGTCTGTCCTCAAAGGCCTTTGAACCTCCTAACTAGCCAACTAATGCAGAGATGCCCAGAGGCTTGAGTTCCATAGGATGAGGACTATCTTCACGTACATCATGGAGGGGTAATGACAGACATGGACCAGAGCCATAAGTAGTCGTGTCCTCTGGCATATAGGAGAGCAGATTCATTATGCATGCACGTTGAACGCCTCTGAGGAAATCTTGGCTGTTTGAAGAAGCCAGGCTTGATGCTTAGAGCACAGCAGGGAGGGGCCACCAGCTAGAGAAGTGTCAGTCTCCTTGGAGACAAACTTTCTAAGTGTCATTGAGATGTTTTGAATTTTCAGATTTCTGCTGTTCCTTAGAGTGCTCTTTCTCAACCCTGGGCTCTGGAGGGAGTATACGCCAGCAGAAGAACACAGTGGAGGCAGAGTAGCCCCGTCCCCATATTCACAGGGTGTATTCGAATCACTCATCTCTAAGACTTGGCTCCTTATTTAGCAGCAGCGCTCTGTGTTTAGTGAGCTGCATCAACACTGTCTGCCTCGAGCACCCTCCCTGCCCCACTTTTTCTCCCAGCCTCAAGCATCCTCCCTGTCCCCATCTCCCCACCAATCCAACAACATGCAGTGTACACCTTGCTTTTTCATTTCACTCACCCAGTGTTGGGCAGTATAGAGATTATGCTCAAGAGCCACCCTGGTGAGGATGTGGGAAACAAGCAGCAAGCGAGAAGCCAGCCAGAGGGGATGTGTGCCCACTCTGGGTGACTGTGACTGCAGCCTGTGGAGGGTGTGTGCACAGGAGAGTACAAAACCGACCTGGCCCAGTCCGCGAAGGGTTGCGCTGAATGCAAGTGGGCATGCCAGTCAGGTAAATAGAGGCACTGAGTCTACAAGGGAACTGGTTGGAGACGAGCTGAGTGCACAGTGCCAGGATCTAGATGGGCAGGGGAGGTGGAGATGTGGCCAGGTTGGGGGTGGTTCTGGGGGTCAAGACCCCAGCACTTGCTCATGGCTTAGATATGGGGACTAGAGGAAGAGGCCAGTGAAGGTGAGTTCTTAGCATTTGACCTTGGTGTCTAGATGGTGTAGTGTTGTGTATTGAAATGGAAAGGGGTGAGCTTTTAACAGTGGAGGTTCTGCTCCCACCCTCCTGCAGGAGAATGTGCTAGTAGTCAGTTGATTAGGCAATGATGTCTCCAATATGGGTATTTTCTAGATTCAGTTCCTCTTTCCAACTCCCTGCGCCTGTGATTCCCCAAGACATCACCTCAGAGAGCGTGGAAGTAAAGAAGTCAGGACCCTAGCTAGGCAGTAGTGGTGCATGTCTTTAATCCCAGCACTCCGGAGGCAGAGGCAGGCGGATCTTTGTGAGTTAGAGGCCAGCCTGGTCTACAAAGCAAGTTCTAAGACAGTAAGGGCTGTTACACAGAGAAACACTGCCTTTAAAAACCAAAACGTAAAGAAAATAAATAAAAATTAAAAACAGAAGTCAAGCCCTGTCTTGGGTGCTCCCCAGTTGGAGACCTGTGGGCAGGTGTGGCTGCCGAGGGGAAAGCCCAGGGGTGCCTTCCATCCTCCTACTGCCCCCTGCTTCCGTGTCTGTGCTCTCCACTTGCAACCTTTGTGACCTGCAGTGTTCCCAGAGGTGTCTCAGTGTGACTAAGTATTTTAAAAGACACTTCTAGAAAGGTTAAATGAGGCTGTTTACTTGCAGTAAACAGACCTTGCCAGTGTGTTGATACTTGGCTTTTGTTGGGTGTGTCTGCATTTTCTTCAAGGTTAGTAGTTTTTTAGACTTAGTAATTGGAGGAGAAAATAATGGATTTATCTCAGGCCTGTGCACTACAGTGACCAGTGCTTAGAAGCACTTTTCACAGCCTCTGTGCCAGTCACACAGGCTGCTCATTTGCCACGCTGAGGGTGCTTGGGGGGTTGCGTGTGGCCAGTCATCTTTCTTGCTCCTCACCCTGGTTCCCAGCCAGAAGGAAGTGTCACTGTCTACTCGCTTTGGAAGCTTTCAATACATTGTTTGGGAGGCTCTGCCCCACCTTGCAAGTATGGGAACCCTGTGGATGAAGCTCTGGTCTTGATTTGGTTTTTGTTGTTGTTTTTAAATGCCTGGCTCTTGGGTGCCCAGCCCCAGGTGATGAAGTGTCTCTGTCTGCTGAAGAAGTCTGCTTTCTGTGTCTTTATGTAGGGCACTGGTGGTATGTGACCATGGCAGCCAGGAACTTTCTCAGTCATCAACTCAGTGTGAAATCAGGGTCCCAGGCAGGCACTCAGGGCATAACAGTGTTAGGTGCCACATTCCTGATTCTTAGAGAAATCGAACATGGACAGATACTAATTCTTGAGTTCCTTCTGCTTATGTCCACATGACCACAGAGCCTGCAGCCACAGACCAGAGTAAATGGAAGGTAGCCTTGGCTCACAAATGCACTGATCAGGATGTGGCGTCTACCGAAACTTTTTCCTCCAGCTCTGCCCCAGTTCCTGGGCTGGCATTTTACCCCTGCTCCTGTTCTCATTGAAGCCTCACAGATGCATAGGGAAACATGTTTTTAAAGTGTATCCTTCATCTGTTTAAAACAACTTAGTGAATTGTTAAAGCATAGTCTCACAACGTAGCCCAGGCTGACCTCAGACTTGAGGCAGTCCTGAGTGCTGGGGTTATAGCTGTGTGCCACCACAGTGGGCTACTTAGTGAATCTTGCTTTGGTAAATCCATGTACCCATGTTCCTTGCTTCAGCTAGAAGGTAACCAACCATACCTGGCTCCTGGAGCTTTCTTGAAGGATTTAGGCATCTGGATTTGTATCTAACATGAGGAGGGTAAAAGAGACTAAAGTAAGTTATTGTTGGCTGTAGTGTGTGCCCTAGTCTTAACTGCTGGGTCCTGTGGCTTAAAGGCTTGAGCCCATGAATTAGAGGGCAGCCTGGACAACTTATAATACCTTATCTCAAAAACATAAATAATAAAATCAATAATTTTGTTTCCATGGTTAATTTGCTAATGATTAGAAGTCAGAAGCCCAGTGATTTCATGATTTTGGACAATCCCAAGTGCAGAGCCTCAGTGCTGCTGTAGGCTGTGTGTATGACATCTCGGGTTCACAGACTGTGCTGTGCCCTGCTCTGTCATAAAGCAAGTAACCTGTCATTGAGTTTATTGTCTTGCAGGCCACATCACACAGGACAGCATGCGCCTTACAGTACTGAAAAAAAGGCACAAGTGTTCCCATGATGCTTAGAAGCAATTTGTAAGGTGAGTCTGCAGCTGGTATGTGTGTGACAGGTCTCACTCTAGCTAAGACTGACTTCAGACTTACCATCCTCTTGTCACAGCCTCCTGAGTGCTGAGATTATGACACAAGCCACCAGTCCAGTTCGTTATGACTCTTAAGAGTACAGTGTCTCTCCCTAGCTGATGCAGCTACAGATTGATTGTGGGACAGGTAAGGATGTGCCTGTGGTCAAGCCCAGAGGCAGCTGCAGGCTGAGGCCTTCCTTTCCACCTGTCTGCCTTTGACCTGAACCACAAGACAAGAGGAAGAGCCACCGGCGTGGCTATCCCCAGGACTAATGGAGATCTGGGATATTAATGGTAGTGTCCAGGAGTCAGTGTTTTACTCATAGCAGGGACAAAGAGCTTTACTCTTTGTGGGGAATAGGCTCAGGGGCAGATAAACCCCATTAGCTTGGTGGAGATGGAAGATGATTGGCTCAGGGGCAGATAAACCCCATTAGCTTGGTAGAGATGGAAGATGGTGCTTTTCCTGTCACCTCACTGACACCAGTGTTGTCAGGGTTCTTCCAAGAATCTGAGTGTGGCACCAGCAGACTGTAGTGTTTGTTGTTGGGGCATGGCTCTTGGTGGGTCATGTGGCCCCACATCCCATTTCTCGGTGCTAGCCTTGTTCTGTGTCTGGAGTGGTTTCCTCATGTCCTTCCTCCTTTCCCATGGCACTGCTGCAGTGGACACGGTGACTTGGGTGGGGTACACTCACAGACAGCTGCAGTGGACGAGGTGACTTGGGTGGGGCACACTCACAGACAGCTGCAGTGGACGAGGTGACTTGGGTGGGGCACACTCACAGCTGTGGGCACACTCAGACTGCTGCAGTGGACGCAATGACTTGGGTAGAGCACACTCACAGACATCCTCTCCCATGGCACTGACACAGTGGACACGTGACTTGGGTGGAGCACACTCACAGACAGCTGCGGTCCTGCTGTGTTCGGTGACCGCATTCTTTCAGATTTGTCCAAGCATGGCAGCACATGCTTGTCATCCCAGCATTTGGTGGGTAGAGGCTGGAGGGTCAGGAGTTCCAGGACAACCTGGGCTGCATGAAACCTTGTATCAAAGAGAAAAGAAAAGAAAAGAAAAGGAAAGGAAAGGAAAGGAAAGGAAAGGAAAGGAAAGGAAAGGAAAGGAAAGGAAAGGAAAGGAAAGGAAAGGAAAGGAAAGAAAAGGAAAGGAAAGGAAAGGAAAGGAAAGGAAAGGAAAGGAAAGGAAAGAAAAGGAAAGGAAAGAGGAAATGAAGTGATGCCTAGAGTGGGCTGTTTTCCTTCTTTGACACCCATGGATTTTGCAGGTATGCAACTCATGTTATACACCGCCAGCCTGATGTTCTATCACAGCCCTCTGGGGGTGTCATTCTTATATGGATATCCCTGCCACCTGTACCCCAGGAAGAGCAGAGCACTGAATGCCCTGGAGGCTCTCATGGGACCTAAGCCAGGAAGCACAGCAGTGCTGGTACCACTCAGTAGTGGCTGTGCCCCTGTGTGACTTGCAGCACCCTGCCGTCCAGGAAGAGCTCAGACTGTAAACATGGAATTCTGACCCAAGAACCTCTTGTCTCTCTGTGTTAGCCAGGCTGTACCCTACAGAGCATGTCTTGCAGAGGAAACCAGAAAACAAAGGGGTCCTAGCCTGTAGAATCCTTCAGCTGGAAGCCTTGATGTTCCTGGCCCAGTTACAGTTTGTTGACAGAATTGGAAATTAGCTGGGTATGGTGGTACACTACCTTCGATCCCAGCACTTGGAGGCAGAGGCAGGCTTATATTTCTGTGGGACTGAGGCAAGTCAAGTCTCTGTGGCCAGTTCCAGGCCAGCCAGGGATGTTAGTGAAATCATGTCTTGAAAGGCGGCAGGGGTGGGGTGGAGAGACAGTGGCACTCACTGGAGAGTGTTGGATCTGCGAGGGGCCTTTCCTGTCACATCTTCCTTCGAGCACAGCTCTTGCTGTGTGCAGGTGTCCTCTGTCTCCGCGTGCTGATGTTGGGCAGGTAGCAGGAGGTAGGTGGGTGGAAGCTGGCTGGTGGGCATCCTGAGAGTTCAGATGAGGTAGAGCCACCCAGCTTCTTGTTGGTCTCTCCGAACCAGGCTCAGCCGGTGGTGCCTGAGGCTCCGAGACCCTAGGTACAGGGTCCAGGAAGGAGGAGCTATGCAGGGTGTTTATAGGTGAGAGAAGCAAGGTCCTGTGTGGCTCATAGGAGCCTGCCCAGGAAAGCTGCATGTGGGCTTGAGGAGGGCAGCTCTGGCCCGCGTAGATGTCCCCATGAAACTCTTTTGCTCTCCTTCTTCTCTAGCTTTGGAAACAACGGGGTCTCTTCTTGCCCTGGTCTGTGCTGCGTGTCGAAGTTATGTACTCTGCAAATGGGGACACCCATTGGCAAGTGTGTTCCACTTATAATTAAGAAAAAAATATATGTCCAGACTTGAAAAGCCATGCTGCTGGTTGGTGGAGCCTCAAGAGCACCACCCCCCTTTTGCCCACCTCAGTGCTGCTCTGGAGGGGGCAGGTTCACCTTGATGCCCACCAGCATTTCCCTTCCATGTACCAAGGCCAGGACACAGTCGGACTCTCCCTCCCCTCACTGTGCTTGTCACGAGTGTTTCCACCCTTAGCAAACATGATAAGAGGAGGACGGGCAGGGCAGGCACCGCAGGCAGAGCAGTTCCTGCTAAGAGTCCAATTCTTTAGCTGCTCTGACCTATCTGCTCTTGGCAGTAGGAGGCCACGGGAAGTACGGGACAAGTCTGGAAAGAAAGAATGGAGTCATAAACAGAGGGGACCTTAGGAAGGTTAAAATCATATGCTAGAAGCTGCATGTGATGAGGAACCGAGAGGAAAGAACAGGAGCTGTCCACAAAAGCTGTGCACACCTTCTGCTGTAACCTGGGGAGGAGGACGCTGAAGCGGTGAAGGAAGTGCAAACTCAGCCTGGTGAGCCTCTAGGAAGGGGAGGACGGAACATCCTTTGCCTGTGCTTCTTTCCCTATGCCTTGGTGACATCTGTGTTGAGGAGGTGAAAACCCTGTCTAGAGCACAGACAGGTCAGGTCATTGGGGACAGTGGTGTCCAACGGGCTCCTCTATGCTGTGCTGGATGCTGTGATTCTGTACAGCTGGTGCCTTTCGTATCTCTGTGGTGGTGACAGTTTGTGTGCGCAGGCAAACCCCACACTGAGACCCCTTGGGTCTCACACAGCAGGACATGAGGTGAAAAAGGCAGAGATCAAGCCCTCAGCTAGTTTGGTACTTGGGCTCTTTTCTGCTCCGCCTATTCGAGCTGACTTTGCACATGTTGCTCATCATGTTTAAGTATGTAAGTGTGTGCGTGTATTTGCCCAGGAGCCTCACCAGCTCTCACCCCCTCTACAGGGTGTGTCAGGGAATCATGCAGCCATCAGGACACAGGCTCCGGGACATCGAGCATCATCCTCTCCTGACCGACAATGACAATTATGATTCTGCGTCCTCCTCGTCCTCCGAGGCTGACATGGCAGACAGGGTGTGGTTCATCCGTGATGGCTGTGGCATGGTCTGTGCTGTTATGACATGGCTTCTCGTCGTCTATGCAGACTTCGTGGTGACTTTCGTCATGCTGCTGCCTTCCAAAGACTTCTGGTACTCTGTGGTGAATGGCGTCATCTTCAACTGCTTGGCGGTGCTCGCACTGTCGTCCCACCTAAGGACCATGCTCACTGACCCGGTGAGTACACAGCGTCTCAGGCTTGGAGCATCCAAGGATTCTGTCTTGATGCTGTCAAGGAGCAGCTCACAGCATTGACACAGATAGACAGCAAACATGAAGAGTGTGTTGGCTTCCGAGTGGAGGCCGTCCTGTACTTCAGTTCCTCAGTTCCTGATGCCATGAAGGCTCAGTTCAGAGCTTCCAGGGCAAGGACAGCTGCCTCTCAGAACTTTGACACACCCTTTTTGTGGTCACCCCAGACCCAGAGGAGATGGCTGGGACTTCCTTCTGGCAAGGGCAATCGGAAGGCCATGTGGGAGCAGTCCCCACAGGCAGCCACCGCACTGCAGGTGTATGAGCCATGCGTGTTCCTTCTGATAGAGTTCTCAGCTTCTTTCCAGCACTAACTGTGTCATAACAATAACAAAATTACAGTTATGAAATGAAAGGAAGTATTAAGGTTAGGGGTCACCACAACATGAGGGACATTAGTTTGCAGCATTAGGAAGATTGAGACCCACTGTTGTAAGCTTACATTGCCGTCTAAGGTGGAGACAAGGCTGCCTCCCTGCCATGTTGAGATCCACAGCATACCCTTTGCTTTCTCTCCTGTCTGAATCACAGTGGCCTCGGCTAGCCTATCCATGGAAACAGAGCTGTGTCGTAGACTGCCATGGCCTGCTGTGCTTGTGGGCCTCTGGCCATACTAGCTCACTTCCTTAAAGTCAGTACACCTGGGGCTTCAGAAGCCTTTGTTTTCCTAAAACAGGGTCCTACTATACAGCCCAGGCTGGGTTCAAACTCAGCCATCCTGTATCTCCCTCCTCAGTGCTGGGATTATGGGCATGTTTTACTGATGTTTTTGTAGGGGAGGGAGCCAGAATGGTTAAGAGAAGGTAGCCCTGCGAGGCCCTAGCTGGCCTGGAACTCACTGTGTCAATTAGACTGGCCTTAGACTAGTGGCAATCCTCCTGCCTCTGCCTCTCAAGGGCTAGGATTATGGGTGTGAGCCTTGTTTCATTGTTCTGTCTTCTTTTCACCCAACCTGAATTCAATCTGTGTGTACAGGGCGCTGTCCCCAAGGGCAATGCCACAAAGGAGTACATGGAGAGCTTGCAGCTGAAGCCTGGCGAGGTGATCTACAAGTGCCCCAAGTGCTGCTGCATCAAGCCGGAGCGTGCCCACCACTGCAGGTATAGCCTGTGCTCTCAGCTGAGCTCAGCCCGGGTCCAGCACCCAGGCAGCATCTGGAGTCCTGTGGGAGTTTGCAGATGGTGCAGACTTCAGGTCCCTTCCCTGCTGCAGGAGACGAGTGCACAACAGCCGGAGGATGACATGGTGTCTGCGTGTTTCCTGGCCTGGTTGCCATGGCTGGCACGTAAATTTTGTAGCTGGAAAAACAGGCCTCTGTATGGTTGCTGCCCTTCATGCGTGGCAGACTAGATGCAGGCTCCTGTAGACATACTGTCTGACAACAGTCCAGCCTGCAGACGTGCATTTGAGCATCAGCCTTTCTTGGGCTCCGTCTGCTGGCCTTTTCTGCAATCTGTCATTTGTCCTGCTGTGCCAGGACTTGGTTTTAGACAGGCTGCAGTTCCTTGAGGGTGCTGATATCTGGTGTGCAGGATGAACTTGGGCTACTTCTCTATTCCTGGAAATCTGTTAGACTTCTCTGCCTGTCTTTGGACTGAGTCCCTGTGTGTGCACAAAGGTGGAGTGTAATCTCCCATTCGAGTGTCTTCTTCTAATGGGCTGGGATTTCCCAGGGGGAACAAATAAAGATGAGCAGGGTCATCAGTGGTCTGCAGTGAGAAAAGCAACACAAGAGGGCTTTGTCCCTGTTGGTTGTGGAGAAAGTATGGGAAGAGGTATATCTTCCCAGCTAGGCCAGGAAGCCAACAAATGTGCCACGGCAGAGAGGGTAGTGGCCTTGGGCTGGGGGGACTGGCTATGAGCGTGAGTTCCTTTTTGGGGCGGACACCTCACAGTTCTGCACGTGCAGGAGTCACTCCATTGTGCATTTAAAGTGGGTGAACTTCCATGGCAGGGAACTTCCTCCTCCAGTCCATTGGAGATGATCTGGGAATGTTTTGGAAGCTGTTAAGATTGGCATGTGCACTGGGGGACATGCAAAGAAACTGCATCTAACAGAGTGGCATAGTTACAGAGACCAGGGAGCCGACTATTGCTGTCACAGTGCTCACAGGATGCAGTCAGTGATGTAGGCTGTTTCAAAAGCTCAACTGGCAGCAAAGCCCTCTTGCATGTGGGACAGTGTAGGAAAAGGCACAACCCACCCTTGTAATCCTAGCACTTGGGAGGCTTAAGCAGGGGAATAGTCATGAGTGCGAGGCCAGCCAGTTTGAGACTTGTCACAGGTGTCCCCAGCTTCTCCCTCCTTGGAGTCTATCTGCTGTCACTGGTTTCCTCAGCACACAAGGCACTGAGCAGTGCACTCTCCTTCGCAGCATCTGCAAGAGGTGCATCCGGAAGATGGACCACCACTGCCCGTGGGTGAACAACTGCGTGGGAGAAAAGAACCAGAGATTCTTCGTGCTCTTCACTGTGAGTGCAGACGTTTTATGGATATGGGATTGGACTGGATGTTCTGAAATTGAACCTGCTAGAGTTGGGGGAGGGGTATTTAGCCTGGCTCCCCACCTCCCCAGAGCTGATGACTGTGTTGGCCCATGCAGAGTACAGTCCAGCGGTGACTGTGTGCTACTTTTACATCACCTGCTGGCTATGGATTTGTCTGTCCCTCTCAGTTACCATTGTCATACACTGGGCCTTCACACATAGAACTCATTTCTCCTGCTTACTTTGCCATGCAGCTGTTGGGCTTGATCCACTGTGGTCTTGGATCAGCTTCTAGCAACTATAATTCGCTCTTCCATGCCACCTTTCCCCCATCGGGGTGTGTGTGTGTGCGTGCATGTGTGCGTGCATGTGTGCGTGCGTGTGTGTTAGAGAGAGAGAGAGAGAGAGAGAGAGAGAGAGAGAGAGAGAGAGAGAGCGCTAGCCTCTGCTTATAGGATGACCAGTTGTTAAAACAGCTAACCCATCTCCCTCCTCCTAGATGTACATAGCTCTGTCTTCAGTCCACGCTCTGATTCTCTGTGGGCTTCAGTTTATCTCCTGCGTCCGAGGACAGTGGACAGGTAACTGAGGCTCTGGGGGTCATTCCTGAAAGCACTGTAGTGGCGGGGTGAGGGGTTCTCAAGGGAAAGTCAGGCTCCTGGATGGGAGGGAAAGCCTTAGTCATAATTACCTGAGTTTTGTTTGTTGTAGTTAGTTCTGTTTGTTTGATTTGGTTTCTTTGAAATAGGGTCTAACTTTGTGTCCCAGGTTGGCCTTGAACTCAGAGATGATTCTTTTACCTCAGCTTTGTGGGTGTTGGGATAACAGGTATAAGCCATTATACCTGGAAAACAGGCTGATGTTTTAGATCAGAATGTGTTAGTTTGGGGAGGGGGAGGGAAAGGGGAGGCGGTGGTGGGGAAGAGACAGAAATCTTTAATAAATAAAAAAAAGAATGTGTTAGTTTCACCCCACTATTCTGCTTATTTTCTGACCCCTCATTATTGGATTCCTCCTCATGGCATGACAAGTTTCTGGTAAATCATCTTAGCTACTTGTGGACTTTTGAGACTAGACAAGGGCAGGATTGGCACTGTTCCGTCAGCCCTGCGTTTGCTTTCTGGCTAGCTTAGTTGGTCACTATTCACGGCTGGCTTGGGGTGGCCTGATGGGGTTTCCAGCCAGCTGTAGTTCAGACTGGCAGCTGAAGAAGGGCACGAGGGGCTACACTCCTGTGGCAGTGTGCCTCCAGTGTAGAAACTCCCAGGTGGGCACACAGTGTAAACACAAGAGCGTCCTTTCGGGCCAGTACCTCAAGGAAACCAATAAGTTCAAGGCCAGCCAGGCAACTTAGGAGACCTTATCTCATAGAGAGAGCTGGGGGTGTAAGTCAGTGCTAGAATGCTTACGTGGTGTTTATAAAACTCTGAGTACAATCCCCAGTGCAGAAAGAGCTTCAGGGAGGGTGGACTGAGATGCTGGCTGGATGGGGTGGGCAGGCTGTGTGCCAGCTTCTTGGGGAGCTCAAGTGGGTCTTGTACAGCGGTAGCACGTTCCTTCCAGGAAACCTGCTGCAGGTGCCAGGGGTGCATGAGTGTAGGGCCCACTGTGGTGCAGGGTGCTTGTGGCGTGCTGACCACTTCACTCTCTTCCCCAGAGTGCAGCGACTTCTCACCTCCCATAACTGTAATCCTGTTGGTCTTCCTGTGCCTTGAGGGCCTCCTGTTCTTCACGTTCACCGCAGTCATGTTTGGCACCCAGATCCACTCGATATGCAATGACGAAACTGTGAGTCTTGTTCTGTGTCTGCGGGGGGTGGGGTCTGATTTGGGGTCTCAGGCAGCCTTGGACCCCACAGGACCCCATGGCCTGTGTTTGGTGCTCCCTCAATTAGCGCAGTGTTGTTTCTGGGCCCTGGCTTGATTTAGTCAGTAAAGCCAAGGAGGCTCTGGGTCTCAGGAACTCAACTGCCCTCCTGCCCTTGCAGGCCTGGAGTAGGTGCTGCCTAAATATGGGATTGAGTAGGAATTCTAGCAAAGTATCGGACTCATGCAGAGGGCCACTGCTCCTGCGAAGAGCCGCCACCAGGCTGACTTTGAGACTGGTCCATGCAGGTGGCTGCAGTCTGGCTGTGTGTGAGACTGGGAGGAGCACTGGACAGTGCCCAGCTCCACACGGGCTTGGGAGGTCTGGCGACAGACCGTGTGTAGCCCTGTATAGCTGCGTGCAGCAGCAGGCTGTCTCTGCGTCTCTCCTCACTGCTGCTGTGGCTTCTCCTTCTGCTTCCAGGAGATCGAGAGGCTGAAGAGCGAGAAGCCTACGTGGGAGCGAAGGCTGCGGTGGGAAGGGATGAAGTCTGTCTTCGGGGGTCCCCCCTCCCTCCTCTGGATGAACCCCTTTGTTGGCTTCCGATTCAGGCGACTGCAAATGAGGGCTAGGAAAGGGGGCCCTGAGTTCTCTGTATGAGCCTTCAGGGCAGGAATGTCTGCAGACAGTTGATGCTTACCAGCCTGCAAGCACAGCAGCCTTGTGGGCAGATGGAGCTGGCCAGCTGACGGGGCCATGAGCAGCTTCATGGACTTAGGGCCACAGGCACTTGTCAGTTTTTGTGTGTACTGCCAGGAGAAGCATGCAGCCCCAGGAGGCCATTCTGTCACCATCCTGACACTTGGGATGTCATGTGGGCCATGAGCATCCATCCCATAGGCAGAGCTGCTTCTCCATCATGAAGAAAGCCAGCGCAGCAGCTGCTGGGAGTCCTGCTGGCCCATACCCAGCACACTCCTTTCCAGAAGGTTTCCACAGAGACTTTGCGACTTGGAGGGCTCCGACACCTAGCACTGAACAGTGAAGATGGCTTCCAGAACACTCCCTGCTGTCCAGGAATAGGCATCCTTTGACCCTTCCAGCAAGTCTGTATGTGCTCATCTGTGTGTGTCTGTGTGTGTGCGTGCGTGTGCGCATGTGTCAGAATCAGCAGTGTTGTTCAGGCACGTGTGTGGTAGACAAGCTGTCTTTCAGACTCCAGTGTTTCAGGGAAGTGGGACGCACTGCTGGCCCTTGCTGGCCTTCTATGAATGTATCATACAGTGTCCAGATCCAAAGAACAGGCATGCCTGCGCTTGGGCCCGGCCTCCTGCTTTTATTTCATTGAAAGTTTAGTGTTTGAGGGTGTGGAGCTGAGGTTTTGTTGTTCCAGCCAAACTAACAGCATGCAACAGTCCCTCAACAAGAAAGGTGGCGGGTGCCCTGTGCTGAGGCCCAGCACTGTGGGGGAGGGGCCATGGGGATCTCAGCATGAGAGAAGCAAGCCGCCTTGGTCCCCTTTGGGCAGGTGCTGCAGGGGGAGACAGCCTGGTGCCCGAGCGTCAGAGCAGTGTGTAGAGAAAGACTCTCTACCCATGGCACTGCAGTCAGATGGACCCTTGGTGCGGGCTGAGAATTACGTCAGTACACACACAGCTCCCCTCAGGGGACTTGCCTTAAATTTCTAGGTTGTTCCTTTGCTGCTGAGTGAGAGCGGTCTGACAGAGGCTGGGGACTGCCTGTGAGTCCGCTCCCATGCAGAGACACCAGTGTTTCCCTGTTGGGACCAGCTGCCTTTCTGTCCCTGTGACACCATGACTGGTTTTGGTGTCAGTCGCTTTTGCCCTGCCCTCTTCTGGGCTCCTATGCTACTGAGGTGAACCCCAGGGGCCTGCGAGCCTAGCCCTAATGCAGTGAGCAAACTGTGGGGCCCGAGTCACTGCAGAGGGACAGCGTGGCCTCGGATTGTCTCTGCATTCATTTGCACATGTGTCTGGTCATGCAGGCTGTGGTGGTGTCACCCTCCAGTGTGGAGTCTGTGGCGGTGAACCCAAGCTGAGTATACTTGACTTTTCAATTCCTCAGTGTGATTTTATATGAAATAAAGTAACCCGTCCACAGTTCTCACCCTCCTGCAGCCCTCTTCTTCCTGGGTGGCCGGCCTTGCTCTTCTCCAGAACCTACTGCTGTGTGCCTGGGACGGGATGCGGGCATCTGGGCACAGCTCCCAGAGCAGAGTCGCCTGTGCTGCTGTTGCCTGACTAGGGTTTTACTTTGAGACCCCTTGATTTTCTCCTAAATAGACTTGGGATTTTTTTTTAAATGTATTTTAAAATAAAAACTAAATTTGAGCATAGAAGCTGGTCCCTGTAACCTCAGCCCTTGGGAGGCTAGGGCAGGAGACTTGACTGCTGTGCCTTTGAGGCCAGTCTGCTGACAGAGTCTAATTGACCCAAACATGTGAACACACACTATTAAAACCTTTCCAAGCTGGGCAGTGGTGGTGCATGCCTTTAACCCCAGCACTTGGGAGGCAGAGACAGACAGATCTCTGAATTCAAGGTCAGCCAGGTCTACAGAGCTAATTCTAGGACAGCCAGGGCTACAAAGAAAAACTCTGTACAAACAAACAAACGAAACAAAACAAAAGGTCTGGGGGTGGAGAGATGGCTCAGCAGTTAAGACTGCTTTTCCAGAGGTCTTGAGTTCAATTCCCAGCAACCACGAAGTGGCCCACAAACACCTGTAATGAGATTTGGTGCCCTCTTCTGGCCTGCAGAGATACACACAGGCAGAACACTGAACACTGTATAAATGAATCTTTTAAAAAGCAAAACAAAAACAAAAGCAAAAAAAACCTTTCGTAGGCCTGGTGTGGGATTACCCTCCACATAAATGAATGTATAATAATTGAAAGGAAAACCCCAGATATTGATAGCACCTGGGGAACAATGCTGAGGTTGACCCTTGGCCTACACACACACGCACACACACACTCATGAAACCTGTGTCCATTGCTAAGTTTGCTGCAATGCATGGTTTCCTTGACTATCTACTGTACCAACTATGTACAGGGGAAACAGGCTCAGGGCACCTAGGCAGCAAGCAGCGGTAAATGCTGTTTAACGTGAGTAACTTTAGAAAAATCTCAGTGGACACAATGGCCAACAGGATGCCTGCCACTCTGCTGATCATCCAGCCACAGCCACACAAGGACCAAGAACTGGACCCTTGAAGCTCACACTATGAGAAGGGTGGGCGCATCCCTCCCTCTAGGAGCAGACTGAAAAGGAAGTGAGTTTTACAGTGCTAGATAATGGCCACCTGGGGGCGCCAGGAGACAGCAAATGCTGCTTAGGCCTCTCAAGGCAAACCGCCAATGCACATGAAATAAAAATAATAATAACCAAACAAACCCAGGCCTGTCAAGACACTAAACGAAGAGGTTATACATCCTAGTGAAGCTGATGGTGGGAGTGGGCATATCAGCTGGGCCTTACGTGTGAGGCAGGAAGGGCTTTGAGGGCCAGATGAGGGAGGACCCCTCCTCCCCCCTGCTAGGCTTTGCGAGGGTTCTGGGACAGGAACAGGTGAGTGGCAGTCTACCCATTAGTATGGAATCTGGGCCAGTTGGGACCACAGACCCCTGGAAAAGAGCTGGGAAATTTTCCCAGCCCAAAGGTGCTGGGGGATTCACCTTATTGGTCACCAGGCCCAAGGGCAGGTGGAGGCAGCAGGGAGCAGCAGTTTGCTGCCCTCAGGGCCCTACCTGGGGGAGACCCAGACCTCTGAGGCACAGAGACAAGCGCTCACTGGATGGCCTTGGAGGCTGGTTCTAGCTGGCCCAACGGGCAGCCCAGCTAGGCTTCCTGAGCTGCAGAGTTCCTGGTGGGACCTTGGCCCTCACCACAGCAAGGCCACACCTGGAACTGCCCTGAGCCCCAGGGACAAAACAAACCCTGTTCCCAGTCTGTGTTTCCTATGGCCAGGTCGTGCTACCCTCACTTTCCCCTCTCCCCTTCTCCCCTGCAGGCAGGGAGTTTCTGCTGAGGGTGAGGACTGCGAGGGTTTCTCTCTCTCCTTCCTCCCTGAGCAGCACACCTCCCCGGAGAGTCTCCTGCTCCCAGCTATCAGTTACCCACATCTCAGTGTGAATGAGCTCATTGCTTCTTTTTAGCCTTCCCCAACTTTCCTCTCCCTGGGTCGGCGGCATGGCAGCACAGGCAGCCAGGCGTGAGAAAGGCCGCCCTGACCTCCTGAGCTGAGATCTGTGCTTCGGGAACAGCATTTGGTCAGAAACAATGGTCCTGGGGAGCTCCTGGGTGCAAGGCTGCAGGCCTTCTGAGCTCTCTGCCATCAGAAATGAGCCAACCTGGCTGCCTATCTGCTGCTCCCTGGCTGTGTGACTCAGGGCAAGCCCCTTGGTTTCTCTGTGCCAAAATGTATTCCTTTGTAAGATGAAGGACACAGGTAAACTCCTCCCTTGACAGCTGTTGGGATCAGAAACGAGGAAGTACACAGCTAAGGGGGACCCCTGGCACACAGTAGACCTCAAGAAACAGCCAGTGATGATGACTAAGGGTTGCTCTCCAGCCCATGGCTAAGGTGGAGAGCGTAGGCCCCTGCCTCATCAGCCCAGCTCGTTCTTTGTGAACCCAGCTTTCCTGGGTAACATGGTGTCCTCACTTAAGACAGCCCTGCCAGGGGTTTGTGGGTTTTTAAAAAATAAATAAAAATTTAACCAACTAAACAAAAACCAAGTCCATTTACAACACACGCCAGCAGGGCTAACATTTATGGTCTCCCAGAGAGCATCTCACCCTGGCAGAGGCCCTGATGCTCTGAAACCACAGCCCTATTCTGCTGCTTCTCCGGGGCTGAGGTACTTTTCCATTTCCACCTTCCTCCTGTCCCCACACAGTCAAGGGGCAGCCCCCACGTGACCCTGTCGTCTCTGAAGCTGCACACTAGTGGCTGAGACCCTAATCTGCAACCAAAATGTTGATAAAATACCACCCCTCCGTCACTGAGATCTGCAAATGAAGGGCCTTTACACAACACCTAGACCCCATAGCCTTCCTGTCCTGGCGCAGGATCCCTGGACAGGATCTCCCAGAGTCCACAGGGTGCAAGAGCAGTCATTTTCAAGTGACACCTAGGGGGTGGGGGCTGGAGAGATGGCTCAACAGTTAAGAGCACTAGCTGCTCTTCCAGACAACCCAGGTTCAATTTCCAGCACCCACACGGAGGCTTGCTTCAGGTTTAGGGGATCTATTGCCCTCTTCTGGTCTTTGCAGGCACCAGGCATGCACAGGACACAGACATGCATGCCAGCAAAACCCCCAAGCATGTAAAACTCGTAATAAAATGGCCAGGCAGTGGTGGCACACACCTTTAATCCCAGCACTCAGGAGGCAGAGGCAGGTGGATCTCTGAGTTCGAGGTCAGCCTGGTCTAAGGAGTAAGTTCCAGGACAGCCAGGGCTACACAGAGAAACCCTGTCCCAAAATGCCAAAATAAAATAAGAAAAAAAAAAAAAAAACGATAGCACATGACCTCTGCCCAGTTTCAAAACATTGCCGTTGCCTGGAGAAGACACTCAGTTACACCTTCCCTACCCACAGAATGCCTGCTATGGGTTCCTGTGCCACAGGCTTGGTCCTTGGTGCAGCCTTCAGACCTAGCTCTGGGGAAGCCCCTTCTCAGTATGCTCACCCCTTGGGGGCTCATAACCTGATCACATTCACTTTAACCGATCTTAATTGGAAGAAGTGAGTCACTGGGAAGTGTGACCCAAAAGGCATACCTTGTCCCCAGCCTTTCCCCTGTGTCCTGAGCTGCCTTGAGGGGTGATGCTTAGCTCCCTCACAAACTCCAACCGTGCTGCCGCTGGGGGCCAACCCTCTGAAACAGGAGCCAAATAAATTGTATTTATTTATTTATTTGAGGCAGGGTCTCACCAGGTATCCTTAGATGTCCTGGAACTCACTGTATAGACCAAACTGGTCTCAAACTCAGATCTACTTACTGCCTCCTAAGACTAGAATTAAAGGCGACCATCACTCCTGGTCCAATAAGCCTTTCTTCCTTTGGACTGTTTTCCTCAGCCATTATGTCACAGGGACAAAAAGCTGACATCAACCCACAGTCACCCTTGTTCCAAGACTCGAAAGTGTTTGGAACAAGCAACAAGAGTTCAGGACAGAGGAGCCTTGGCTGGATATTCTCATTCACCCATCCCTTGCTCGAGCGAGACTGCATACCCTCTTACCTTGGAGCCGTGGGGCCTGTTGGCTCAGTGGCTCAGGGTTCCCTCTGCCTCAGGCCTTCTGACTGCATCAGCCCATCTCCCAGAGACTCGATGTTCTTAAGGATGAGGGGGGCACCACGGGTCCTGTACCGGGGAGTTGCGGATGAGTTTGCTATCATGGCTGTAGAGAAAGCATGAGGCCACAGTAGCTCAGAGTCCAGCACATCACCCCACGCTGACTTCCTGGTGTAGGCAGGGCCCATTTCTTCCATCTTCTAATACCCTGTCCCATATTACACAAGCACCCAGGTTCCTGGGCCCTTGGCTTTTGCCTCCACCGTCGAGCCAGCTAAATCGCCTGCCTCCCTCTGACTTCCTTAGTCCCAAGCCCTCTGACCACAGCTGGGAAATACTGTCCCTCATGAAGCACTTGGATGTTTCATGAGACCCATCTGGACACCGGGTACGCTCCTCCCTCACCCCCTCTCCACACATGTGAAGCCCCTTTGCCTGTCAGTTAGGCAAGCCCAGGTTTTAGGAGTTAAGGTGGGGACGGCTGCGGTCTGCAGCATTCTGCTAACCAGATAGGCAGGGTTGAATGCCACTGGCCTCTGGAGTTTCTTCTGGAAGCAGAGGATCCCAACAAAACCAGTGTGTTCCCAGCCACCTAGTCAAAGGAACCTTGTGCAGCCCAGGAAACCAGTGCATCTGCCAAACCCCTAAACCCCTGCTTCCCGGCACACTGTCCGGGGAAATTTCCACAGGCCCCGCCCTCTCCCTTTCCTCACCTGCCAGACAGTCAAACTCCAGCCCTAGGCCTCCTGCCTCCCTCCAGCATGGCTCTCCTTGTGGGATGTGTCTTTCTCTGCTTGGTTTGTTCTGCTGGGTAGGTGGGGTGACTTGACCCTGGCCTAGGGCCATAGGGATCAGCTTGGGAAAGAGCCTAGCCCGTCACCCTGTCCTGGCTACAGCTTCCAGAAGATCCATTCTTGAGAGTCTGTTTGTCCCACTAGTCAGTGTCAGCATGTCTGTCTGACTTCAATTCACCCAGAAAATGGTCATTTACAACCAGGTTCAGGGCTGGACCAGCACGGGGAGATGTGCATCCATTTTGTATTCCTAGGAGGTCCATGGGGACAGATCATAGAGTCTCAAATATTCACCAGAGGAGAAAACTGATGTAGAGGATGGGAGAAGACCAGGTCCTGGCCGCTGAGGAACTGGGTCTTGGATTTGCTTCCAAACCGCCTTGTCTCCCTTTCCAGAAGGTCTGACTAGCTCCAGCAACAGACCTTTGGTACAGCAGGGCGGCAGATAGAGATCTTTTGCTTGAAGCCGGGCTTTGAGGGCATGCCGAAGCGTGACTAATGCCTCTGCCAAGCAGGCGATAAGCATGTGTGATCTCAGACAGAGCCAGGCCTCCCTGTAAGAGAGGGCCAGCGAGGCCTGGGATGGCCGAGCAGCAGGCTGGCTGGTTGATCACCCTCCTGCATGGAAGAGAGCTCAGCGTTTGTTCAGCTGTCTGTCTGGACATAAACCATGCACACGTGTGTCTGAAGTCTGAGGTTCACAGGCCGCCCCCAGAAAGGCTCGGGAAGGTGATCACAGTCCACCCATCATCCCTTGCTCAACTTCAGAGGGCAGGCCCCAGAAAAAAAAACCGCTGACCAGCCAGATCTGTCTGGGAATGCGCAGAACAGCTGGGGATGGTACCAGGCCGCCTGGAGATTAGGTCAGAGGAGGCCCTCTCGGAGGTCTGCAGGGAAGGTACAGGTATTGCCTCAGTGGCAAGGCTGGCCCTGTGAGCTGTGTCCACCTGGCATCTCTAGGACAGCATCTCTCAGGACTGTAGCAGTGAAGGCCAGTCCCCATGCAGGCCACCTTCCTGTTGCCCAGTACTGCCAGCATTGAGGGTGCCACACACAGCCACCAGAGGTCATAGTTCAAAACTACATTGCCCCAGCCCTTGAGGAAGCCTTCCCTGGCTTGCAAGGGGGGGCGGGGGAGTGGGTGAGGGAGTAAAAATTTATAAATGCGAACCCATACGGCCCCTTTGGGGTCACATATCAGATATCCTGCATATCAGATATTAACATTATGATTCATAACAGTAGCAAACTTACAGTTATGATGTAGCAACAAAATAATTTTATGGTTGGGGGTCACCACAACATGAGGAACTGTTAAAGTGTCTGCAATTGGTATTCATTAAGAAGATAATTTTGATGAATGTTTTCATGTTTTGCTTGTTTGTTTCATGCCCTCGCGTAGTTGAGACTGGCCTCGAACTCCTGACCCCCTGGCCTCCACCTCCCAGTGCTGGACTTGCAGGTGTGTTTCCACCAGTGCAAGACAATTCTGATATATATAAAATATAACTTCTATTAAACTAAGAACTAATAACTTGATAACATCAATTGATCAGTAAATATAATAAATTAACAAATGAAATGGATTATTGAAGGGTTTGGAGAAGGCCCTCCCTCTTGCACACTGTATGTTTCTGAAGTTGTAGGAAGCAGGGGCTAAGCTGAGGCAGTGGAGGAAGGGCAACGGCTGTGCACCCCCTCAGCGAGGTGTCTTAGTGGCCCCAGGGTAGCATTTGAACAGGGCCAGGGATCAGGATCTGGACAGTAAAGTGAGAGGCTTCATGGAACAAAGTACTATGTGGCACTTCCGGAGCTACAGCCCTTCTCAGAGTGGCAACCAGACACTGCTCTTGGCTAGCATCCCCCTGCTGCTGCGAGTTCACATTGTTTTATAGAAGTCCAAAACGGCCTATCCATGTCAAATCATTTCCTCTGGTTAAGGTGGCTAATTCTGAATTGACAGTAAAGTTCTTCCCAATTGTTGTCTTCACAGTATGGCCACTCCTTTGTGGAGGAAGGCAGGATGAGAACCTGGTTGAAGACAGGACATGGTCTGCACTGAGCTCCTCACTGATACTGGCCTGCTCAAGAATTCTATATTCCAGCATAGTTATCTCAGCATCCTCCATCTAAGCATCCCAGTATCCACATCTCTATGTCAGAATCCTTTATCTCAGCATCTTGCATCCCCACCTCAGCATCCCAAGATCAGCATCCCCACCTCAGGATCCCCACCTCAGCATTTCCAATCCCCACCTCAGCATCCCCACCACATCATCCCCACCACATCATCCCCATCTCAGCATCCCCACCACAGCATCCCCACCTCAGCATCCCCACCACATCATCCCCTCCTCAGCATCCCCACCACATCATCCCCATCTCAGCATCCCCACCACAGCATCCCCACCTCAGCATCCCCACCACATCATCCCCACCTCAGCATCCCCATCTCAGCATCCCCACCTCAGGATCCCCACCTCAGCATCCCAAGATCAGCATCCCCACCTCAGGATCCCCATCTCAGCATTCCCAGATCAGCATCCCCACCTCAACATCCCCACCTCAGCATCACTGACTTCAGGCTGGGTACTGTGTATGACATTTCAGTCCCTGATTTCTGAGGCACTCAACAGGGACTCTGCCCTGGCCCTCTTTATCTGACAAAGGTCTCTAGCAGTTGCATCACAGGTGCTGGGCACCTGTGGACATCTCTGCGATGTCTGTATTACCCACTCTGAATGCTTCTGAGGAAAGCAATTATATCAAGGGTGGACCATGTGTGTGGAATATATCTGCGGTCCCATTCCAAGGTCACAAAGGGAAGAAGAAGAAAGAAAAGTATCTTCACAAGCTGACCTTGACAGCAGGAGGGAGAGGAAGACACCTGGCCGCCTCTGTCAGCACAGTGTAGGACAAGTCTGTGGTGTCGGTTTCCATTTGGTAAATGTCACAGGAGCATAGGTCTGGCCTCCTAGGCCAGCTGGGCGGCAGATGAACGACATGGCATGGATCCACAGCCACGCCTGGCACCGAGGCCCTGTGGGGCACAGGTGGGCTTGAGGCCATCGCAGCATCTCGTTAACCACATGCCTTTCTGGCCAAGGTGGGGGAAATGGAACTAGAGTGTGATGGAGACAAAGTAGAAGTCTGTGCCCAAGTCCGGCGGTTCCAGAAGGTCCCTCCCAGGCTCTGGCCCGCAGCCTGGCCTCCCGCTTGCCTCTTGTTAATGAGAGCTGAGTGGCAGGTGGTGGATTGCTTACAGATGGCAAGGGGGCCAAAGGCAGCAAAGATGGGCCAGTGGGACCCGGACTTCATTTAGACCGATGTGTGGGATGGAGGATGTGTGTTGGATCCGGGCCGCAATTGAGTGAGCACCGGGCAGGAAGCTGAGCTGGTTTGTTCTAGGCTGGACAATGTCTTCCCAAGTAGAACTTCAGTACGCTTGGTGAAAAAGACATAGCATTTGGAGAGCAGCCCCGGTCTCCAGCCAGTGGCTCTGGGCTGCACATGGCCTGACCCACATAGAAGTGCAGGAAAACAGAGCTGCAGCTGTGCTAGACCAAAGAAGCTTCTAGACCTTGTCCAGACCAGGAGGCATCAGGGCCCTTCCTCCTGTCTCTCCTTCCTTCCTTTTCCTTCATTTTTTTCTTCTTTATTTGTTAGCTGCATTAATTGATTTTTTAAAAAAAAATCTCTGTGCCCACAACGCCTGTCAGAGTTGAGAGAGGAAAGATTGTTTTGGCTTGTGACCCCTAGGGACCCGTCCATCACAGTGAGAAGGTGGACAGTGGCTGTGGGCGCCCATGGCGAGGTCATTCACTTCACATTGACCACGAAGAAGAGGGGACAGGAAGCAGGCAGGGTGATGTGCTCTCAAGGCCTGCCCCCTGCTCCACTTCTTCCGGGTACACTTGTCCCCATAGGTTCACCCACCTCCCCAGATAGTGTCACTAGCTGGGGGCCGAGCACTCAGAACACAGTTGGGACACATCTCAGGTTCAAACCAAACAGTAGCTTTAAATTTAGCTATCGTGTGACCTTTCCTGGGAAGATAGGAGCAAACACCCATTCAACTCAGATACATCAACATCAACAGATCCACCCAAGTTCAACCTGGTGACCCGGCAGACTTATGGGGGTCACTCCCAGGAGCTCAGGTGACTTAGGCTGCTGTCTCATTGAACAGCCCAGCATGGGTGATACCTCCAAACCACATTCTAGGGGGCCCTGCGCAGCTTGCAGGCAGCTTCACCAAAGAGTGTCCTCCAGCAACTAGGAACCTACGTGAATTTTCTGAATTTCTTTCACGGAGTTTCAGGAGCCTCCATGCTTCCTGGAGGAAGGAACATTTCCCTCCGGAGAAAAAAGCTACACAGGCACTTGGGAGGCAGAGGCAGACGGATCTCTGTGAGTTTGGGGCCAGCCTGGTCTACAAGAACTAGTTCCAGGATAGTCTCCAAAGCTACAGAGCAACCCTGTCTCGAAAAATCAAACCAACCAACCAAACAAAAAGCTACACAGCAGATACATTTCAAACTCAAAAAAAAATGTATAGACCCGACCTGTGGGTTCCGTCTAGCCTTGCGCAGAATCGTCAAAGCGTTAGGTTGTGACCCCTCTGCACCATCATCCACGTTCCTTTAGCCATGTGAGCTCACGTACACATACATCTCATTTCTCAGGTTACCTAGTGGCAGTTCGTAGCCATCTTCCACCCTCTTCCCCACGAACCCTTCTGTAAGCAATTCCTAGGAGTGAGGTGCTCTCATAACCCTAGCCTAATCACCGACTGTGGGCAACACTCCTACAGTCAGTTCCGTTACCAAAGCCTTGTGGTTTGTAGGTAACACACTGCCTTTAGTTACAGCACGGCCTCCCGCCTGCTCTACTCAGAAATGAGTTTCACTGAATGCTTTTATACTCACGTGCACGTGCAAGTGTCTGTGGACATGCTTGTAGAGGTTAGGGGAAAATTTTTTGGAAGTCATTCAGCTCTCTCATGCCTCACACAGGTCCTGGAAATCGGACTCAAGTCTTACACCTGAGACATCTTGCTAGCCTACTCTGGCTTTTGTGATACTGACCTTTTCTGAGAGTTTGGACGAGGCGTTCTGCAGTGTGCCTTCAGATCAAGATATATCAAGCTGAGCTTTTTATTATTATTGTTGGTGGTGGTGGTGTTTGTTTTTCGAGACAGGGTTTTTCTGTGTAGCCCTGGCTGTCCTGGAACTCACTGCATAGACCAGGCTGGTCTCAATCTCACAGAGATCCTCCTGCCTCTGCCTCCTGAGTGCTGGGATTAAAGGTGTGTGCCATCACAATCAGCCTTCAAGCTGAGTTGGAGTTAGGCAACTGGACAAGGCTAGCACAGAATGTCATGGTATCCTCCTAGGGCACCTTATGAGGCAACAGGGTGCGGGTTTATCCTAGTACCTACTATCAGTGTGCTCACTGATGGAGCCAGGGGCAGCCATGTCTATCTACTGATGAGTTCCAATTTCCAATTCCTCTCTTTGTAAATAAGAAATAATTGGTGGGGGGCTGGAGAGATGGCTCAGCGGTCAAGAGCGTTGCCTGCTCTTCCAAAGGTCCTGAGTTCAATTCCCAGCAACCACATGGTGGCTCACAGCCATCTGTAATGAGGTCTGGTGCCCTCTTCTGGCCTTCAGGCATACACGCAGACAGAATATTGTATACATAATAAATAAATAAATAAGTTAAAAAAAAAAGAAATAATTGGTGAGGCAACACCGAGTCTAAAAATATCCTAATGCTTGAAAACTTGTTGATCTGTAGTTTTGCGCATGCTCTAATGAGCTCACCCCTCCATCGCTAATGTGTTTATTTGCTGGTGGTGCACATTAGAGTCAGAAGTACAAAGGCTTCCAGAAGCTTCTGAAAGGAGAGATGAGCTATCTGCGTGTTGGGCTGGGGAGTTGGTGCCTCCTTGGAATGGGGATGCAGCTCATGTGAGTGTCTTCCCCAAATGAGTCATGAGGGGGGATGTGACATTCCCCAGCCTCCCCACCTCCTTCCCAGGACCAAGCCAGCATGCCTGTAAGCAGAGTTTTAGCACAGCCTGTAGGTGGTAGGGGTGAGCCAGCTGGGGCACATTTGTTTGGGATACGAGGAGCAGGAGGCTGTGTTCCATGATGCACTGGGGTGGGCCACATGTGGGGCCTCTTCAAGTCTCTAGGATCCACTGTCGGTTCCTCTGGGACTAGAATCTGGCCATTTTCAGGTCTGGTAAGGCAGAGTCCTCAAATCTAAAGGAAAGGGGGTTCCCCAGAGTCAGAAAATGTAAGGGGGTCTACAGAGATCTCCTGCACGCTGCCAACAGAGAGATGTGCACCCCATGAATTCCTGGTCTTCAGGAAAAGGTTGGGTACTGTCAATGAATAGGGTATTCTGGAACCTTCTGTGGGCTGTCTTCCCAGACCTAGGCTAATCCTTCCCACCTGGGGCCCTCCCTGGGCTGTTGCTTTTGTCCGTATCTCTGTTCTAGCTTTCTGGGATTAGGTGTGCCCTGACACCCTCAGTCTTCCCAGAAATGCCCGTCTGCTTCCCGAACTGGGTCAGAGCCTCATGCAGACTTCCTGGGCACCAATTAAACCACCGTGACGAAGACTCCCCTGACAAAGCTGTGCCAGTTCCTGTCCACCTACTTCCAACTGGCCTTAATCATTGGGCATCTGAGCGAGCATCCACATCCCCAGCTTTAGTGGGCTCCCAACCACAAGGCCAGTGTGAGCCCCTTTCCGTAAACACAATGTTGTCTGATCAGGATGAGATCTGACCACCCTGGCTGCCTTCCCCAGGAAAACCCACATGGTGCTGTCTCCCAGTCCCCCAGCCTGCTCCTCTTTGCCATGGTGGGAACTGGGCAGGCTCTCTCCCCTGCCTCAGTATACTTTAGTTCTACCTGCTATTAAGACCATCGTCTGGCTATCTGTATGTCTGATGCCAGCTCTGGGCAGGCAGGGTTATATCTTTCTAGTCTTCTGGAATTCAGCAGAAACTGAAGAAGGAATTGGTACCCTTGGGTGGGCAAGAGGGAACCCATGAAAAACTTTTCCTGGGGGGGTCTCACCTGGAGAGCACATGCTTAGAGACAGGCCCTTGATGGAGTACCCCTCCTTCCTGTAGTCTGCTCTTGATGTGTCAGGGACACAGAAGCTGAAACAAGTGACATCCATCTGCTGAAGGTGACACAGGCCTTAGGCCACTGACACAGTTTCAAAGGCTCCTTTGATGTTCCAGAACCTTCTAAGGTTTGCAGCTGGTTTGGTAGGGCCATTCTATGGTCTGATCTGTTGATGGGGAGTTTGCTGGAGGCTCACACCATTGGGGGATGGTTTGCAGTGAAGTCACACAAGGTCCCCTAGAATAGGGACCTGGGAATCACCTGTCCAGAGTTTCCTTAAGAGAGGAGAGGTGGGAAGCAGGGCGGGGCCCACAGATCAAGGGACACCCTGATCCTGGAAGGCTGGATTAGGAACTTTGTCAGGGAGGGTTGTGGGGCCAAGGGTGACAGATGACTGTGGACACTGAGGCTGGGACCTGTGAGACATTTGGAAGATGCGCCCTACCCATGGGTGATGCTGTCTGGTGAGCACAGAGTAGATTCGTGTGCCACAGCCAACAACCTCACGAAACCATCAGGAAGCTTTGCACAAGAGGGAAAAAAAATGTTGAAATAAACAAACATGAGAGAAAAGAGGGGGAAAATGTTTTCCAAAGCGCTGGAAGCAGTTTGGGGGGTTAAACCCAGCCGGCCTCTCTCACGTTATTCTATATGATTTATTTCCTGTGAGCGCATTTGAGAAACACGGGTAAACATTTCCATGCGCTCTGGAAAGGCCCTGTCTTCTCATCTGAGAGATCACCAGCACCCAGCCCAACCCAAACAACAACAACTGGTTCTCATTTGGAAAAACAAAACCCACCAGAAGACAGACATTCCTGACTGAGTCACCAGGACACCTCTGTCCTCCCTGAGAGAGCTAAGATGGGCCCTGCTGCCCGTACTCGGGACAACGGCTTAACCTCTCCGTGCTCCATGCCATCTCCATAGGTGGGGACAGTTGTCAGCTCAACCCACAGGGTTGAAGTATCCGCGGAGATTGGGCTTCGCATGTCATAAGCACTGGCAGAGGGCAGCGGTTCTCAGTGCGCTAAACTGAAAACCCTTTACACACAGGGTGGGATCAAGGGTATGGATAGTGACAGTTACAGACGGACCTCGAACAGAGAAGGGACCAGACCAGGTCCACTAGGGGCATCCACAGCTGTATAGTGGGTTCAAGGTCAGCCTGGGCTATGCAAGACTCTCTGGAAAGGCTGAGGTGGGGGAGGGGCTTCATATAATCAAGGTATGAGAAAAGTTGTCAGTCTAATTTAGAAGAATCTTTTCATCTGAAAAATGAGATTCTCCCTTAGGAAAAATGGCTTTGGGGGCTGGGGAGATGTCAGTAACATGGGGTATCTGCCTTGCACCCGTCAAGAACTCTGGGAGTCAAGTGCCAACAGCCACAATTGCTGTGGGCTCTGAGGAAAGTGGTACCTCTGGGCTTGGCATGGAGCAGCCAAGGGCCAGGCCAGCTGGCCAGGGAAGTCCACACTGACCTGAGCCTGGCTGGCTGAGCTCTGGCCTCTTCCAGATCCGAACTCGGGGTCGGGTGCTATACCGCCCTGGTAAGTCCATTACCTCGTCAGGACACCTCAACGATAAGAGGAAGGAGGTCGGAGCTGGAGGCCAAGCAAGTGATCTGAGGTCAGGATTGACAGAGCCAAGCAAAGCCAGCGGGGCAAGTGCAGACGAGGATCAGTGCCCAGGATCAGTGCCTGGGCTCCAAACCAAGCAACACCAGCCCAGTTGGAAGCCAGGCCAGCCAGGCAGACCGAGCCAGCACCAAGATGCTGACCAGGCTTCGGAAGGGCCTGGAATTGGGCAGGGAATGGGCACCGGGCCAGGGGTTCCCAGCAGTACACCTGAGGACACAGTTGCTCACCCTGGCCATGATCTTGGCAGCTGCAGGGGCTGGAGGGGGCCAGGGCAAGGACAGAAGAGCGGTGTGAGCTAAGTGTTGGGGAGGTGCCTGGGCTGTCATTGGATTGCTCTACCTCAAGGTTAGGATTGAGCACAGGCTTTGATGGACCTCAGAACAGGGACTTAACATTCTAGACACTTCCAAAGAGTCAGGGGCAGCTCAATGGGGTGGCAATCTGAGCTCCCAGAAGCAGAGCCTGCAGCAAGAATTTGGGTGCCCACAGTTCAGGGCAAGAGAAGTTCACAGCAGGCACAGGCCAGCCTGGGGGCATGAGGCAGGCAGGGCAGACGGCAAAACACTGACCTGGAGGGCAGGCCACACAGTGCGTGAGGTGGCCTGGTAACTGGGTTCCTGCTGGAGCACCAACTCTGGCACAGAAGGGTTGAGCTGGCGTGAAGCTTCCCCGTTGCTTATGAGCTCCCAGGGGGCTGATGAGCAGAAAACCTTCCCTGGGCAGTGGCTTCAAGCTGCACTTTCCACAGGTCCGGACAGGAATTGAGGCAGAGACACCTGAATCCATGTGTCTGGATTATGGCACAACGTTGGTCCGAACGACAAAGAGACGCCCTAACAAACTGGTTTGAGCAAGACAGGTGCCAGGCAAGGTTGCTTGCTGTTTCCACCACGGCTCTCATCTTTGGATCCACAGTAGTGCCTCTGGCTCCTGCAATCACATATACGTCATGGAGAGCAAGAGGGAGGAAAAGGTCTTCTACTCAAAGCAATCAGCTGTTCACTACCATACACACGCTCAGGCCTAATCGCAAAGGAGGCTGGGGAATGTAGTCCACAGCTGAGGTATACTACCATGACAGAGGGAAGCCAGGAAAGGCCGCTGGGGACAGCTACAGGAGGATGATTCTAGGTTCACATCTCAAAGCTGAGGTTGTGTGAATCCTGCCTGGTCTACCCCACCTAGACTACACATGGCTACAGGGATATTGCTGCTTACTGGCTTACCTGGCTTACTTCCCATGGCTTGCTCAGCCTACTTTCTTTTTTTTTTTTTTCTTTTTTCTTTTTTCTGGTTTTGGTTTTTTTCAAGACAGGGTTTCTCTATAGCTTTGGAGCCTGTCCTGGAGCTAGCTCTAGACCAGACTGACCTCGAACTCACAGAGATCTGCCTGCCTCTGCCTCACGAGTGCTGGGATTAAAAGGCATTTCACCACCACCACCACCTGGCTTCAGCCTGCTTTCTTATAGAACCCAGGGCCACCAGCCCCGGGATGGCACCACCCACCATGGGCTAAACCTTCCCCCATTGGTCACTTACAACTGCATCCTCTCCTTAACTGGGGGTCCTTTCTCCTTGATGGCTCTAACTGTGTCAAGTCAAGATGCAAAACCAGGCAGGACAAAAGGGTTTGTTTTGGCTCATGGTTTGAGCACACAGTTCGTCATGCTGGGAAGGCCTGAAAGCAGGAAAAGGAAGCAGCTGGTCACATGGTACCCACAGTCAGGAAGCAGAGAGAGGCCAGTGCCCAGCTCACTTTACCTTTTGATGCAGTTGAGGACCCCACCCCACAGGGATGCTGCTGCCCAGCTCACCTTCTCCTTCGTATCCAGGCCATGACCGACCTCACCCCCATCCTCAATGGCTGCTGTTGTCCACATTCAGTCTGGGTCTTCTCAGCACAGTTAACGAGGCCCAGACACTCCTTATAGACCTGTCCAAAGCTCATCTCCTAGGCGATCCGGTCCTAGGTCCTATCAAAGTTATAGTCAATATTAATCATCAAAAACACACCTCAGGACCTGGCTCTGCTGATGGGAACTTGAATAGGGCAGGTGACGAATGAACCCCTCAAATGTGTGCCGGCCAGGTGACCCTCTCCATGTCCTTGCTGAGGAACTGACTCTGGGGATCAGTTACAGCCTGGGTGTAGATCTCTTACCCTGGTGGCCACCCTAGCTCAGATGGATCAGATCTGACTCACAAGTTCCCAGCTCCCCTAACCCTCTTCAACACCCCAAATTCTGACAGACTCTAGTGGCCTTCTCTTTCACCAGCCAGTACCATTTCCCATGCCCTGGCCGATGAGCTGGCCCCATGGCGTAATCCCTGCTTGATCAACCTAATCTAGACAAGCCTGGGGGTCGTCTCCTAGGCAGCCCTAGACTGCTGACGGTCAATATTAACCAACCCAGGGCATGAGGAAAAATCCCAAACTTGATTTATGGCTCTGCTGGCCTTCAGGAGCCCAGCACTGCCTGCCCTGGATGGTCGTATAAATCGTACCACTTGGGTCGCGTCTGGCTTCTTACTCCACAATGACTTTGAGGGTCATCCATAAAGTGACTTGTGTCAGATCTCCTTCCCTTCTTAGTCCACACTGTGCTCATAGCCGTCATTGTTGGCAGGCATCTGGGCAGCATCTGCTTGGCTTTTGTGACTAGGGCTGATGTGAGCATCTGTGTTCAAGCTTTTGTGTGAACATAAGTGTCCATTTCTCATGTGTGGTTACTGATAAGGGTATTTGCCAAATGCATAACCTCTAGCCAGATTAAGAAAACACAGATTTTCACAACTCATGTGGGCTCTTTATTAAAAAAAAAAAAAAAAGGTGCTGACATGTTGAATGGTGACCATCGGATAGCTCTGACCCTCTCTACCAGGCAGGGCATCAGGTCCCCTGGAGCGGGAGTGATCATGAGCCACCCAGTGTGGGTGCTGGGAACCAAATTTGGATCCTCTGTAAGAACATCAAGTACTCTTAACTATTGAGCCATCGCTCCAACCCAGAACCAGGTTTGCTCTTCTCTCTCTCTCCTCTCTCTCTCTCTCTCTCTCTCTCTCTCTCTCTCTCTCTCTCTCTCTCTCTCTCTCTCTCTCTCTCTCTCTCTCTCTCTCTCTCTCTCTCTCTGTGTGTGTGTGTGTGTGTGTGTGTGTGCAGGCACATATGTAGCACATTGTGAGTATGGAAGAAAGAGGACAACCTCAGTCGATGGCCCTCGCCTTCTACCCTGAGACAGAGTCTCTGGTTCAAACTGCTGTGTGTGCCCAGGGCTAGCCTGGTCTATGAGCTTCAGGGGACTCCTGTCTCCACATCCACCTTGGTATAGGAGCCTGGATTATAGATGCACGCTCCAACAGTTCAACTCAAAGAACTGTCTGCACTGTCTCAACGTTCTCATCTCCCAAGCTCCGACAGAACAGCCCACTGAGCTCTCAATACTCAAGGACTTTTGTAGCCCAAAGTTCCAAAGTCCTTCCACAGTCCTCCTCAAAACAGCATGGTCAGGTCTGTGACAGCGACACCCCACCACCCTGTACTTTGGGTTACTGCTGATATTATGGAAACCCCTGACCAAAAGCAAGTTGGGGAGGAAAGGGTTTCTTTGGCTGACACTTCCACATCATAGCCCATCACTGAAGGAAGTCAAGACAGGAATTCAAACAGGGCAGGAACCTGGAGGCAGGAGCTGATGCAGAGGCCATGAAGAGGTGCTGATTGCTCCCCATGGCTTGCTCAGCCTGCTTTCTTATAGAACCCAGGACCACCAGCCCAGGAATGGCGCCACCCACAATGGGCTTCCCCTCCCCCATCAAGCACTAATTAAGAAAATGCCCTACAGGCTTGCCTATAGCCCAGCCTTACGGGGACATTCTAATTGAGCTTTCTTCTTCACAGATGACTTTAACTAGTGCCAAGGTGATGTAAAATAAGCCAGCGCACCCTGTCTTCCTGACCTGGGGGTGCTGTTCCCTGGAGCTCCCTGGAGTTCTTACCTGGTGTTCTTTCCAGTCGCCTGGATGGAACTTGCCATGAGTTGCGAGGAGGAAGAGGGAGCCACCCAGATAGAGGTGTCTTCTGCCCTCTCCGTTGGTTCTAATACATGGTTCCATGTGCTCTCTGCCCACTAGCCTTGGGCATCTATACACTGACTCCGTCTCGGAGTTACGAGACCCTCAAAACCAAGGACCCCTACTCTCTGGAACTCAGAGCCAGGGTGCTAATATTTGTCACCTTTTGGGAATCCGTGTGCTGTCAACCCTCGGCACACTAGTGAAAATAAAGGTCGAAAGATTTGATTCTCCTCTTCTGGGGAGGACTGCCATTTTAATGCCAAGTTCGTGCCTATAGGCCAGGAAAGCTCAGCTCTCACTTTTAATCCTCACCTACCAGGCAGAGAAAGGGTGGGGGGAGTCCTCCCAAAATCCATGGAGAGCAATGGTGAAAAAGCTTGTGAAAGATCTACCGTTAGGAATCTCTGGATGTTATACCCCCTTTTTAAACTTTGTACTGCCACGTATCAAATTCAGGACCTTACGCATGCTAACCAAGTACTCCCACCCCTGCCCAGCCGTATCCTCAGTATAAGTAATGTCCCCAGATGGGAACTTCTGCAAGCTTTCCAGGTGACAGTCTCCATGGGGCCTGAGAGCCTGCGGATCATGGTCACGGTGGTGATGATGACTTGGGCCCCAGAACTGTACTCAGGCAGAGGAGGGGACAAGAGACCCATTATTTGATCTGGATGGGAGTCACCCACGCACCTTCCTTTGAGAGTGATGGGCAGCTGGCAGGGGCTGTGGCCCAGCTGTTGGGGTCATATAGCCCTGGCTCTGTCCTCTGGCCCTGTGACTTTTCACAAGGGGCCATGGAGATACAAAGACTGTTGTGGGGTTGGGCTAGGTCCACCCTCAGCCTGCTTGATCATCCTTGACAGCTGGTTCTTGTCCCCAGGAAGTAGCCAGCACTGACGTCCCCAGAGCAGCTGGTGGGGTGGGCCTCAAAGCCATCTGGAAGTTTCCAGGCCTCAAGGAACACTTACATAACTGTTTCAAGGGGAAGTTTGGGGTTTGGATGATGGTCAATTTAGGGACCAAGGACTGCTCCCTGGTCAGCGCAGGGCCGGCCCAGCCTCACAAGCCTTTGTTGGACCTCAAGGATCAGGAACATGGTAAGAGAAACATTGTGTCTTGAATGAGTGTGTGGGGCTTCTATGAACGGAAACAGGGCTCTGTCCCTGCAGCCAAGATGGACACAGCACATCCTCACACAATGGTGTCTTCAGACCATCAAGGGTGCCCGGGAATATGCTAGAAGGACAGATGCTCTGCCTATGATAGCTCTTGGTTTGGACCCTGCAAGGTGGGGCTGATGCCTATGTTTCTCTGAGCAGCTCTAGGAATTGGTGCAGGATCATGGGCCAGGCAAATGCTTGAGACGTGGAGTCTGGTAAAGGTCGGCCTGGCTGCATGCCACTAACCCCCAGGGAGTTCAAACCACAAAGCAAACCTGACTCACACATATGTGAGATCAGAGGACAGCTTTGTGGAGTCTCTCCTAGCCTCTACGTGGGGTCCAGGGATTGAACAGAAGTCAAAATGTTTACCCTACAAGCACCTTTACCTGCTGGGCCACCTCACCAGCCCCACCTCTTCTTATTCAAACAACTTCTCTCACTGCCCCGGAACAAGTCTAGGCTTGGTGACCAGTGAGCCTCAGAGAGCTGCTGGTCTCTGCCTCCTCAGTATTGGGCTTAGAAGTTGGCACACTGTGCTTGACATTATTATTATTATTATTATTATTATTATTATTATTATTA